>NW_025334143.1:0-194242 GCF_014858855.1 Bufo gargarizans | reverse complement strand
ATTATCCTGGCAGATCTGTTTACTTTCTCCCCTTCTTGTTGATGCACAATTCTGGCTGCACTGCACAGTGATGAGTCACAGGTGCTGCCCCTCCCCTCCCCCACTGCTCTGCCTGCAGCATACACCCAGACCAGAATCTACTTCTCACACTGTCTCCTATCAGGTATGTGCCTGATACACAGCCTGTTGTGTGCGATACTGCCTGCTGAAGTGTGTATCTAATTCCATCTTCTATGATCCTGCCTGCTGAGGTGTGTATCTAAACCCTTATGTACACAACCGTATCCATTTTGCGATCCACATTTTTTGCAGTCCCATTGAGTTCTATGAATTTGAGGACTAGGATAGGACATAATCTATCTTTTCTGGAATTGACATATGGATATGGAAAGTACACTGATGAAGTTCCTGTGCTTTCCAAATCCGTGTGTCATTTCTGTGACAGACAGAACATTTCCTATTCTGCTCCTCAGAATGCAGATAGAAAACCCATATAACTCAATGGGACTGCAAAAAAAATGTGAATTGCACACGGACAGTATACTTATTTAGTGGATCCACAACTGCAGACCGCAAAACGGCTACAGTTGTGTGCCTGAGCCCTATCACTCATACTGAGCCCCCATAACAGTGATATCCACAGTCCCCTATAACAGTGACCTCCACAGCGCCCCTATAACAGTGACATCTAGAGTGCCCAATAACAGTGAAATCCACCGTGCCCCATGTGCCATCCACAATGCCCCGAGTGGCATCCAGTGCACCCTGTTCCATTCACAGTGCTCCATGTGCCATCCACAGTTCCCCCACTTGCCATCCAGTGTGCCCCATGTGCCATCCATAGTGCTCCATGTTCCATCCACAGTGCCCAATGTGACATCCACAGTGCCCAATGTGCCATCCACAGTGCCCCAGTGACATCTAGTGCCCCTATATGCCATCCACATGGCCCCAGTGATATCCTGCTCCCCCGTGTACCATCAATAGTGCTCCTATTGCCATCCAAACTGCCCAATGTGCCATCCACAGTGCCCCAATGAAATCCAATGCCCCCATGTGCCATCCTCATTGCCCCAATGTGTCATCCATAGTTCCACAGTGGCAGTCAGTGCCCCCAGTGAGATCCACACCATAGCAATCAGCCACTGTGGCTGATCGCTATGCTATCACCCTTGCAAAGCTCTTACATCGCGCTGTGCAGGAGTCAGTACAGGCTTCACATAGAAGCCTGGACACTGCAGAAGAGCGGCCTGCAATCCTAAATGCTGAATGCTAGTGCGCATGCGTGGTGAGTGAAGGCGGCCGGCCGGAGCTTTCTTTTGCAGGAGGCAGTGATGTCATTCATGACGATCCGTCTCCTGCTCAAGAAAGGAAGAGAAGAAGACGGAGACTTATCAGAAGACCAGAAAGCCCGACAGGAGCAGTCACTTGACCGGGAGGCGAATCTTTGAAAGGGGTGCGCTGTGGAAGGTAAGTACCAGACCAACATTCTTCCCTCCACAGATTAGAGTTATACCCCAAATTTAGAGTAAGCCTGGAGAACCCCTTTAATATTTCCCCTCCCAACAGATCCCTATGGCCACATTCCAAGCCTAGAAAGTCAACAAACCAAATATGATTCCCACTGCAGCATAAATGATCCAGACCCAGAACTGCTTGGTGATCACCATGGAGATCCAGGAGGGCAATACAACAACACAGGGAGCCACCTCCACCTATGCCAGGGATAACCAGCTCACTGTCAGGGCAGATTGATCAGCACAGCTGCCTGGCACCAGCTAAACTGATAGGAGCAACCAATACCTGCATGCAAACTAGGAGGGCTTTACAAATTCAACTCTGATAATAAATGCAAGTCTGGTAACCAATAGGAGGAGCATACATAGACTGTGCCCATTCTTATTACAATTACAAACTACTTACATGGTATGGTTGGAAAAAGGAACATTTCCATAAAGCAATCATCTAAGCCATTTTTGAAGCTATGAACTGTTCCTGCTGTGACCACGTCCTGAGGTAGGCTGTCCTATAGATGCACTGCTCTTATAGTAAAGAAGTCATGATTAGGGATGAGCGAACTCGAACTGTATAGTTCGGGTTCGTACCGAATTTTGGGGTGTCCGTGACACGGACCCGAACCCGGACATTTTCGTAAAAGTCCGGGTTCGGGTTCGGTGTTCGTCGCTTTCTTCGCGCTTTTGTGACGCTTTCTTGGCGCTTTTTGAAAGGCTGCAAAGCAGCCAATCAACAAGCGTCATACTACTTGCCCCAAGAGGCCATCACAGCCATGCCTACTATTGGCATGGCTGTGATTGGCCAGAGCACCATGTGACCCAGCCTCTATTTAAGCTGGAGTCACATAGCGCCGCCCGTCACTCTGCTCTGATTAGCGTAGGGAGAGGTTGCGGCTGCGACAGTAGGGCGAGATTAGGCAGATTAACTCCTCCAAAGGACTTGATTAACTGATCGATCTGCAGCTGTGGATCATTGAGCTGCTGATCCTCAATTGCTCACTGTTTTTAGGCTGCACAGACCGTTTGTCAGTCTCATTTTTCTGGGGTGATCGGCGGCCATTTTGTGTCTTGTGGTGCGCCAGCACAAGCTGCGACCAAGTGCATTTAACCCTCAATGGTGTGGTTGTTTTTTGGCTAAAGCCTACATCAGGGTGAAGCTGTCACACCAAGTGCATTTATCCAGCAATAGTCTGTTCATTTTTTGGCCATATACAAAATCAGGGGCAAGCTGCGCCTGTCACCAAGTGCATTTAACCCTCAATGGTGTGGTTGTTTTTTGGCTAAAGCCTACATCAGGGTGAAGCTGTGACACCAAGTGCATTTAACCAGCAATAGTCTGTTCATTTTTTGGCCATATACAAAATCAGGGGCAAGCTGCGCCTGTCACCAAGTGCATTTAACCCTCAATGGTGTGGTTGTTTTTTGGCTAAAGCCTACATCAGGGTGAAGCTGTCACACCAAGTGCATTTAACCAGCAATAGTCTGTTCATTTTTTGGCCATATACAAAATCAGGGGCAAGCTGCGCCTGTCACCAAGTGCATTTAACCCTCAATGGTGTGGTTGTTTTTTGGCTAAAGCCTACATCAGGGTGAAGCTGTCACACCAAGTGCATTTAACCAGCAATAGTCTGTTTATTTTTTGGCCATATCCCAGTCTAATTCTGTCACTAAATCCATACCGGTCACCCAGCGCCTAAATACTAGGCCTCAAATTTATATCCAGCTAAATCTGTCCCTAGTGCTGTAGCTGGGCGAGTTATTTAGTGTCCGTTCAAGCACATTTCTTGTTCTGGGTTGAAATACAATTCCCAATTTAGCAATTTCATAATTTAGTGGTTCCTGCTATATCAGAGCTATTTGAAATCTATCCCAAAAAGGGTATATAATATTGAAGGTGCACATTGGGTCATTCAGAATAACTTCACACACACCCGCTACTGTGTATTTCCAAGTCTAATTCTGTCACTAAACCCATACCTGTCACCCAGCGCCTAAATACTAGGCCTCAAATTTAAATCCCTCTAAATCTCTCGTTACCCACCGCTGTACTGTTGTTGCTGGGCAAGATATTTAGTGTCCGTCAAAGCACATTTTTTGTTCTGGGTTGAAGTACAATTCCCAATTTAGCAATTTCATAATTTAGTGGTTTCTGCTATATCAGAGCTATTTGAAATCTATCCCTAAAAGGGTATATAATATTGAAGGTGCACATAGGGTCATTCAGAATAACTTCACACACACGCTTCTGTGCATTTCCAAGTCTAATTCTGTCACTAAATCCATACCGGTGACCCAGCGCCTAAATACTAGGCCTCAAATTTAAATCCCTCTAAATCTCTCGTTACCCACCGCTGTACTGTTGTTGCTGGGCAAGATATTTAGTGTCCGTCAAAGCACATTTTTTGTTCTGGGTTGAAGTACAATTCCCAATTTAGCAATTTCATAATTTAGTGGTTTCTGCTATATCAGAGCTATTTGAAATCTATCCCTAAAAGGGTATATAATATTGAAGGTGCACATAGGGTCATTCAGAATAACTTCACACACACGCTTCTGTGCATTTCCAAGTTTAATTCTGTCACTAAATCCATACCGGTGACCCAGCGCCTAAATACTAGGCCTCAAATTTAAATCCCTCTAAATCTCTCGTTACCCACCGCTGTACTGTTGTTGCTGGGCAAGATATTTAGTGTCCGTCAAAGCACATTTTTTGTTCTGGGTTGAAGTACAATTCCCAATTTAGCAATTTCATAATTTAGTGGTTTCTGCTATATCAGAGCTATTTGAAATCTATCCCTAAAAGGGTATATAATATTGAAGGTGCACATAGGGTCATTCAGAATAACTTCACACACACGCTTCTGTGCATTTCCAAGTCTAATTCTGTCACTAAATCCATACCGGTGACCCAGCGCCTAAATACTAGGCCTCAAATTTAAATCCCTCTAAATCTCTCGTTACCCACCGCTGTACTGTTGTTGCTGGGCAAGATATTTAGTGTCCGTCAAAGCACATTTTTTGTTCTGGGTTGAAGTACAATTCCCAATTTAGCAATTTCATAATTTAGTGGTTTCTGCTATATCAGAGCTATTTGAAATCTATCCCTAAAAGGGTATATAATATTGAAGGTGCACATAGGGTCATTCAGAATAACTTCACACACACGCTTCTGTGCATTTCCAAGTCTAATTCTGTCACTAAATCCATACCGGTGACCCAGCGCCTAAATACTAGGCCTCAAATTTAAATCCCTCTAAATCTCTCGTTACCCACCGCTGTACTGTTGTTGCTGGGCAAGATATTTAGTGTCCGTCAAAGCACATTTTTTGTTCTGGGTTGAAGTACAATTCCCAATTTAGCAATTTCATAATTTAGTGGTTTCTGCTATATCAGAGCTATTTGAAATCTATCCCTAAAAGGGTATATAATATTGAAGGTGCACATAGGGTCATTCAGAATAACTTCACACACACGCTTCTGTGCATTTCCAAGTCTAATTCTGTCACTAAATCCATACCGGTGACCCAGCGCCTAAATACTAGGCCTCAAATTTAAATCCCTCTAAATCTCTCGTTACCCACCGCTGTACTGTTGTTGCTGGGCAAGATATTTAGTGTCCGTCAAAGCACATTTTTTGTTCTGGGTTGAAGTACAATTCCCAATTTAGCAATTTCATAATTTAGTGGTTTCTGCTATATCAGAGCTATTTGAAATCTATCCCTAAAAGGGTATATAATATTGAAGGTGCACATAGGGTCATTCAGAATAACTTCACACACACGCTTCTGTGCATTTCCAAGTCTAATTCTGTCACTAAATCCATACCGGTGACCCAGCGCCTAAATACTAGGCCTCAAATTTAAATCCCTCTAAATCTCTCGTTACCCACCGCTGTACTGTTGTTGCTGGGCAAGATATTTAGTGTCCGTCAAAGCACATTTTTGTTCTGGGTTGAAGTACAATTCCCAATTTAGCAATTTCATAATTTAGTGGTTTCTGCTATATCAGAGCTATTTGAAATCTATCCCTAAAAGGGTATATAATATTGAAGGTGCACATAGGGTCATTCAGAATAACTTCACACACACGCTTCTGTGCATTTCCAAGTCTAATTCTGTCACTAAATCCATACCGGTCACCCAGCGCCTAAATACTAGGCCTCAAATTTATATCCCGCTGAATTTGAATACAATACATTGGGCCAAATAATATATTTGTTGTTGTGGTGAACCATAACAATGAGAAAAACATCTAGTAAGGGACGCGGACGTGGACATGGTCGTGGTGGTGTTAGTGGACCCTCTGGTGCTGGGAGAGGACGTGGCCGTTCTGCCACATCCACACGTCCTAGTGTACCAACTACCTCAGGTCCCAGTAGCCGCCAGAATTTACAGCGATATATGGTGGGGCCCAATGCCGTTCTAAGGATGGTAAGGCCTGAGCAGGTACAGGCATTAGTCAATTGGGTGGCCGACAGTGGATCCAGCACGTTCACATTATCTCCCACCCAGTCTTCTGCAGAAAGCGCACAGATGGCGCCTGAAAACCAACCCCATCAGTCTGTCACATCACCCCCATGCATACCAGGGAAACTGTCTCAGCCTCAAGTTATGCAGCAGTCTCTTATGCTGTTTGAAGACTCCGCTGGCAGGGTTTCCCAAGGGCATCCACCTAGCCCTTCCCCAGCGGTGAAAGACATAGAATGCACTGACGCACAACCACTTATGTTTCCTGATGATGAGGACATGGGAATACCACCTCAGCATGTCTCTGATGATGACGAAACACAGGTGCCAACTGCTGCGTCTTTCTGCAGTGTGCAGACTGAACAGGAGGTCAGGGATCAAGACTGGGTGGAAGACGATGCAGGGGACGATGAGGTCCTAGACCCCACATGGAATGAAGGTCGTGCCACTGACTTTCACAGTTCGGAGGAAGAGGCAGTGGTGAGACCGAGCCAACAGCGTAGCAAAAGAGGGAGCAGTGGGCAAAAGCAGAACACCCGCCGCCAAGAGACTCCGCCTGCTACTGACCGCCGCCATCTGGGACCGAGCACCCCAAAGGCAGCTTCAAGGAGTTCCCTGGCATGGCACTTCTTCAAACAATGTGCTGACGACAAGACCCGAGTGGTTTGCACGCTGTGCCATCAGAGCCTGAAGCGAGGCATTAACGTTCTGAACCTGAGCACAACCTGCATGACCAGGCACCTGCATGCAAAGCATGAACTGCAGTGGAGTAAACACCTTAAAACCAAGGAAGTCACTCAGGCTCCCCCTGCTACCTCTTCTGCTGCTGCCGCCTCGGCCTATTCTGCTGCTGCCGCCTCGGCCTCTTCCTCCGCCTCTGGAGGAACGTTGGCACCTGCCGCCCAGCAAACAGGGGATGTACCACCAACACCACCACCACCACCTCCGTCACCAAGCGTCTCAACCATGTCACACGCCAGCGTTCAGCTCTCCATCTCACAAACATTTGATAGAAAGCGTAAATTCCCACCTAGCCACCCTCGATCCCTGGCCCTGAATGCCAGCATTTCTAAACTACTGGCCTATGAAATGCTGTCATTTAGGCTGGTGGACACAGACAGCTTCAAACAGCTCATGTCGCTTGCTGTCCCACAGTATGTTGTTCCCAGCCGGCACTACTTCTCCAAGAGAGCCGTGCCTTCCCTGCACAACCAAGTATCCGATAAAATCAAGTGTGCACTGCGCAACGCCATCTGTGGCAAGGTCCACCTAACCACAGATACGTGGACCAGTAAGCACGGCCAGGGACGCTATATCTCCCTAACTGCACACTGGGTAAATGTAGTGGCAGCTGGGCCCCAGGCGGAGAGCTGTTTGGCGCACGTCCTTCCGCCGCCAAGGATCGCAGGGCAACATTCTTTGCCTCCTGTTGCCACCTCCTCCTTCTCGGCTTCCTCCTCCTCTTCTTCCACCTGCTCATCCAGTCAGCCACACACCTTCACCACCAACTTCAGCACAGCCCGGGGTAAACGTCAGCAGGCCATTCTGAAACTCATATGTTTGGGGGACAGGCCCCACACCGCACAGGAGTTGTGGCGGGGTATAGAACAACAGACCGACGAGTGGTTGCTGCCGGTGAGCCTCAAGCCCGGCCTGGTGGTGTGTGATAATGGGCGAAATCTCGTTGCAGCTCTGGGACTAGCCAATTTGACGCACATCCCTTGCTTGGCGCATGTGCTGAATTTGGTGGTGCAGAAGTTCATTCACAACTACCCCGACATGTCAGAGCTGCTGCATAAAGTGCGGGCCGTCTGTTCGCGCTTCCGGCGTTCACATCCTGCCGCTGCTCGCCTGTCTGCGCTACAGCGTAACTTCGGCCTTCCCGCTCACCGCCTCATATGCGACGTGCCCACCAGGTGGAACTCCACCTTGCACATGCTGGACAGACTGTGCGAGCAGCAGCAGGCCATAGTGGAGTTTCAGCTGCAGCACGCACGGGTCAGTCGCACTACAGAACAGCACCACTTCACCACCAATGACTGGGCCTCCATGCGAGACCTGTGTGCCCTGTTGCGCTGTTTCGAGTACTCCACCAACATGGCCAGTGGCGATGACACCGTTATCAGCGTTACAATACCACTTCTATGTCTCCTTGAGAAAACACTTAGGGCGATGATGGAACAGGAGGTGGCCCAGGAGGAGGAGGAGGAGGATGAGGAAGAGGGGTCATTTTTAGCACTTTCAGGCCAGTCTCTTCGAAGTGACTCAGAGGGAGGTTTTTTGCAACAGCAGAGGCCAGGTACAAATGTGGCCAGCCAGGGCCCACTACTGGAGGACGAGGAGGACGAGGATGAGGAGGAGGTGGAGGAGGATGAGGATGAAGCATGGTCACAGCGGGGTGGCACCCAACGCAGCTCGGGTCCATCACTGGTGCGTGGCTGGGGGGAAAGGCAGGACGATGACGATACGCCTCCCACAGAGGACAGCTTGTCCTTACCCCTGGGCAGCCTGGCACACATGAGCGACTACATGCTGCAGTGCCTGCGCAACGACAGCAGAGTTGCCCACATTTTAACCTGTGCGGACTACTGGGTTGCCACCCTGCTGGATCCACGCTACAAAGACAATGTGCCCACCTTACTTCCTGCACTGGAGCGTGATAGGAAGATGCGCGAGTACAAGCGCACGTTGGTAGACGCGCTACTGAGAGCATTCCCAAATGTCACAGGGGAACAAGTGGAAGCCCAAGGCCAAGGCAGAGGAGGAGCAAGAGGTCGCCAAGGCAGCTGTGTCACGGCCAGCTCCTCTGAGGGCAGGGTTAGCATGGCAGAGATGTGGAAAACTTTTGTCAACACGCCACAGCTAACTGCACCACCACCTGATACGCAACGTGTTAGCAGGAGGCAACATTTCACTAACATGGTGGAACAGTACGTGTGCACACCCCTCCACGTACTGACTGATGGTTCGGCCCCATTCAACTTCTGGGTCTCTAAATTGTCCACGTGGCCAGAGCTAGCCTTTTATGCCTTGGAGGTGCTGGCCTGCCCGGCAGCCAGCGTTTTGTCTGAACGTGTATTCAGCACGGCAGGGGGCGTCATTACAGACAAACGCAGCCGCCTGTCTACAGCCAATGTGGACAAGCTGACTTTCATAAAAATGAACCAGGCATGGATCCCACAGGACCTGTCCGTCCCTTGTCCAGATTAGACATTAACTACCTCCCCATAACCATATATTATTGGACTCCAGGGCACTTCCTCATTCAATCCTATTTTTATTTTCATTTTACCATTATATTGCGATGCTACCCAAAGTTGAATGAACCTCTCCTCTGCCTGTGTGCTAGGCCTAAATATATGCCAATGGACTGTTGCAGTGGTGGCTGACATGAAGCCTGATTCTCTGCTATGACATGCAGACTAATTCTCTGCTGACATGAAGCCAGATTGTCTGTTACGGGACCTCTCTCCTCTGCCTGGGTGCTGGGCCTAAATTTATGAAAATTGACTCTTACAGTGGTGGGTGACGTGAAGCCTGATTCTCTGCTATGATATGAAGACTGATTCTCTGCTGACATGAAGCCAGATTGTCTG
Source organism: Bufo gargarizans (assembly GCF_014858855.1). NCBI lineage: Eukaryota > Metazoa > Chordata > Amphibia > Anura > Bufonidae > Bufo > Bufo gargarizans. Next base: position 184,666 of record NW_025334143.1, on the reverse strand, counting down.
TTACGGGACCTTTCTCCTCTGCCTGGGTTCTGGGCCTAAATTTATGAAAATTGACTCTTACAGTGGTGGGTGACGTGAAGCCTGATTCTCTGCTATGATATGAAGACTGATTCTCTGCTGACATGAAGCCAGATTGTCTGTTACGGGACCTTTCTCCTCTGCCTGGGTTCTGGGCCTAAATTTATGAAAATTGACTCTTACAGTGGTGGGTGACGTGAAGCCTGATTCTCTGCTATGATATGAAGACTGATTCTCTGCTGACATGAAGCCAGATTGTCTGTTACGGGACCTTTCTCCTCTGCCTGGGTTCTGGGCCTAAATTTATGAAAATTGACTCTTACAGTGGTGGGTGACGTGAAGCCTGATTCTCTGCTATGATATGAAGACTGATTCTCTGCTGACATGAAGCCAGATTGTCTGTTACGGGACCTTTCTCCTCTGCCTGGGTTCTGGGCCTAAATTTATGAAAATTGACTCTTACAGTGGTGGGTGACGTGAAGCCTGATTCTCTGCTATGATATGAAGACTGATTCTCTGCTGACATGAAGCCAGATTGTCTGTTACGGGACCTTTCTCCTCTGCCTGGGTTCTGGGCCTAAATTTATGAAAATTGACTCTTACAGTGGTGGGTGACGTGAAGCCTGATTCTCTGCTATGATATGAAGACTGATTCTCTGCTGACATGAAGCCAGATTGTCTGTTACGGGACCTTTCTCCTCTGCCTGGGTTCTGGGCCTAAATTTATGAAAATTGACTCTTACAGTGGTGGGTGACGTGAAGCCTGATTCTCTGCTATGATATGAAGACTGATTCTCTGCTGACATGAAGCCAGATTGTCTGTTACGGGACCTTTCTCCTCTGCCTGGGTTCTGGGCCTAAATTTATGAAAATTGACTCTTACAGTGGTGGGTGACGTGAAGCCTGATTCTCTGCTATGATATGAAGACTGATTCTCTGCTGACATGAAGCCAGATTGTCTGTTACGGGACCTTTCTCCTCTGCCTGGGTTCTGGGCCTAAATTTATGAAAATTGACTCTTACAGTGGTGGGTGACGTGAAGCCTGATTCTCTGCTATGATATGAAGACTGATTCTCTGCTGACATGAAGCCAGATTGTCTGTTACGGGACCTTTCTCCTCTGCCTGGGTTCTGGGCCTAAATTTATGAAAATTGACTCTTACAGTGGTGGGTGACGTGAAGCCTGATTCTCTGCTATGATATGAAGACTGATTCTCTGCTGACATGAAGCCAGATTGTCTGTTACGGGACCTTTCTCCTCTGCCTGGGTTCTGGGCCTAAATTTATGAAAATTGACTCTTACAGTGGTGGGTGACGTGAAGCCTGATTCTCTGCTATGATATGAAGACTGATTCTCTGCTGACATGAAGCCAGATTGTCTGTTACGGGACCTTTCTCCTCTGCCTGGGTTCTGGGCCTAAATTTATGAAAATTGACTCTTACAGTGGTGGGTGACGTGAAGCCTGATTCTCTGCTATGATATGAAGACTGATTCTCTGCTGACATGAAGCCAGATTGTCTGTTACGGGACCTTTCTCCTCTGCCTGGGTTCTGGGCCTAAATTTATGAAAATTGACTCTTACAGTGGTGGGTGACGTGAAGCCTGATTCTCTGCTATGATATGAAGACTGATTCTCTGCTGACATGAAGCCAGATTGTCTGTTACGGGACCTTTCTCCTCTGCCTGGGTTCTGGGCCTAAATTTATGAAAATTGACTCTTACAGTGGTGGGTGACGTGAAGCCTGATTCTCTGCTATGATATGAAGACTGATTCTCTGCTGACATGAAGCCAGATTCTCTGTTACGGGACCTCTCTCCTCTGCCTGTGTGTGTGCTGGGCCTAAATATATGCCAATGGACTGTTGCAGTGGTGGCTGACATGAAGCCTGATTCTCTGCTATGACATGCAGACTAATTCTCTGCTGACATGAAGCCAGATTGTCTGTTACGGGACCTCTCTCCTCTGCCTGGGTGCTGGGCCTAAATTTATGAAAATTGACTCTTACAGTGGTGGGTGACGTGAAGCCTGATTCTCTGCTATGATATGAAGACTGATTCTCTGCTGACATGAAGCCAGATTGTCTGTTACGGGACCTTTCTCCTCTGCCTGGGTTCTGGGCCTAAATTTATGAAAATTGACTCTTACAGTGGTGGGTGACGTGAAGCCTGATTCTCTGCTATGATATGAAGACTGATTCTCTGCTGACATGAAGCCAGATTGTCTGTTACGGGACCTTTCTCCTCTGCCTGGGTTCTGGGCCTAAATTTATGAAAATTGACTCTTACAGTGGTGGGTGACGTGAAGCCTGATTCTCTGCTATGATATGAAGACTGATTCTCTGCTGACATGAAGCCAGATTGTCTGTTACGGGACCTTTCTCCTCTGCCTGGGTTCTGGGCCTAAATTTATGAAAATTGACTCTTACAGTGGTGGGTGACGTGAAGCCTGATTCTCTGCTATGATATGAAGACTGATTCTCTGCTGACATGAAGCCAGATTGTCTGTTACGGGACCTTTCTCCTCTGCCTGGGTTCTGGGCCTAAATTTATGAAAATTGACTCTTACAGTGGTGGGTGACGTGAAGCCTGATTCTCTGCTATGATATGAAGACTGATTCTCTGCTGACATGAAGACAGATTCTCTGTTACGGGACCTCTCTCCTCTGCCTGTGTGTGTGCTGGGCCTAAATATATGCCAATGGACTGTTGCAGTGGTGGCTGACGTGAAGCCTCATTCTCTGCTATGACATGCAGACTAATTCTCTGCTGACATGAAGACAGATTCTCTGTTACGGGACCTCCCTCCTCTGCCTGGGTGCTGGGCCTAAATATATGCCAATGGACTGTTGCAGTGGTGGCTGACGTGAAGCCTCATTCTCTGCTATGACATGCAGACTAATTCTCTGCTGACATGAAGACAGATTCTCTGTTACGGGACCTCTCTCCTCTGCCTGGGTGCCGGGGCCTAAATATCTGAGAATGGACTGTTCCAGTGGTGGGTGACGGGAAGCCAGATTCTCTGCTATGGAACCTCTCTCCAATTGATTTTGGTTAATTTTTATTTATTTAATTTTTATTTTAATTCATTTCCCTATCCACATTTGTTTGCAGGGGATTTACCTACATGTTGCTGCCTTTTGCAGCCCTCTAGCTCTTTCCTGGGCTGTTTTACAGCCTTTTTAGTGCCGAAAAGTTCGGGTCCCCATTGACTTCAATGGGGTTCGGGTTCGGGACGAAGTTCGGATCGGGTTCGGATCCCGAACCCGAACATTTCCGGGATGTTCGGCCGAACTTCTCGAACCCGAACATCCAGGTGTTCGCTCAACTCTAGTCATGATGGTTCTGGAGATTGAACTTTTTCTTTTCTAGTCAGAGGCAGTGCCCCCTTGTCTTTTGAGGGTATTTTACATGGAACAGTTTTTCATATTTTTTGTGCAGACCATTTATATATTTCTTTAAGCTAACCATGTACCTCGTGAGCTTCCTCTTCTCAAGACTAAATAAATATCATTTTTTTATGCCTCTTCTCAAGACTAAATAAATATCATTTTTTTTAAATGTTCCTCATAACTAAGGTTCTCCAGGCCTCTTATCAGTTTAGTTGCCATTTATGCTTTCTCCAGCTCCAGGACATCCTTGTTATGAACTGGTGCCCAGAACTGAACTGCATATTCCAGATGAGGCCACACCAACGCTTTGTAACCTGGTAATATTATATCCCTGTCTCGAGAGTCCATGCCTCTTTTAACCTACAACAATATGCTGCTGGCCTTAGAAGCAGCTGATTGACATTGCATGCTGTTTTTTTAGCTTATTATCTACAAGAACACTCCAATCCTTCTCTGTAAGGCCTCCTGCAAACTGCGGGCCGCAATGCATGAACACCGACCGTGGGGCAGCCGCAGTGGATCATGGACACATTCACTTTAATGGGTCCGCGATCCGCCCGTTCCGCAAAAAGATAGGACATGTTCTATCTTTTTGTGGAACGGAGGTACAGGACAAAACCCCACGGAAGCACTCCGTAGTGGTTCCAAAGGGTTCTGTTCCGTGCTTCCGTTCCACACCATTCCGCATCTCCGGATTTGCGGACCTATTGAAGCGCAATGCACATGGAATGGTGCCAGTGTATTGCGGATCCACATATGTGGTCCGCAATACGGCAAACGGACACCTATTGTTGTATGCACATAATCCACATTGAATCTCATTTGCTAAGTGGATGCACAAACAGAGAATCTAAGTCGCTTATGATTTTTGAACATCTCCCATAAACTGCATGGTACTAAATAGCTACACTATTAATCCCATCTTCAATAATACATGATTTAAATAATAGCAGACCTAGAAACAAACCTTGGGGGTACACTTCTTATAATCAAAATCAGAGTCCTCGAGATTATGTATCCAATTACAAACTACACTTTCTAAATCTATAGACCTTATCCACAGGATAGAGGATAAGTGTCTAATCGGCAGGCCGGTGGAGCACACAGCAATCATGAGAATGGGGCCCTGTGCTCCCCATTTTAATAGAGTGGCTGTCACACATGCAAACTTGCATTCTACTTGATGGAACTGTCAGAGATAGCCACGGACTGTAATGAGGGCAGCAGCAGTCAGTATGGAGTGTGTCTCCACAGTTAAGTAAACAGAAGACATGGGCCACAAAATGGGCCACTTTAGTTAGAGCTATTTTTATAATAGAAATGTACACTTTCAGTAATTAAAGCATATTACAAAAATGGTCATTATCACTGCCCCTACACATTGCAAAAAAATAAATAAATGACAGTTACATATATGTTACAGTTATGTTCTAATCCAGGATTGTGCTATAAAATACATTAATAAAGTTGGATTTTTTAAATAAATTATCAAGTTATTACCTATAGTCGTTTTTACTTGTTATGTCATGGGTATTTAACAAAGGAATGGGAACCCCGTGTTCATAGTGAAATGCAATATGTGCAATTGGAACACTGCCAATGTATTGCGATGAGCGGAAGAAACAGGTAAAAGTTGACGGCTACTGTGGAAACTCAGACTCCTCTTTACTCAATATTTTTCCATTGCCCTGCTACAGGAACAGACAGTGCAGTTATATAGATATAGAACTATGCATTCTATATACAGTACATATAGAACTATGTACTTATATGTCAAACTGGTATTCTGCTTTGCTAGGGATCTTGTCATTACAGCATTAAGCCTCATTCATACTTCAGTGTTTTGGTCAGTGACCAAAACCAGGTGCGGCTCTAATCACAGAACAGGTGCAGATGTTTCCCTTATACCTTATGTCTCTGGAGGCTCCAATCCCGGTTTTGGCTCACAATCACTGATGGAAATCACTAACCAAAACACTTAAGTGTGAATGAGGCTTTAGGCTAGGTCTACACGACGACATTTGTCGCACGACAAAAAGTCGCACAACAGATAGGGCGCAACATTTGTTGCACAACATTTTGTTGCACTAATGTCGCGCAACAATTTTTATAATGGCAGTCTATGGTGTCGCACTGCAACATGCGACATGCTGCGACTGCGACGCAACAGTCGCAGAAAAATCCATCTTGAATGGATTTTCTGCCACTGTTGAATCACAGTCGCAGCATGTTGCATGTTGCAGTGCGACACCATAGACTGCCATTATAAAAATTGTCGCGCGACATTAGTGCAACAAAATGTCGCGTGACAAATGTCGTCGTGTAGACCTAGCCTAAAAGGGGTTATCTGTGAAATTATAATGATGACTAGTGTTCAGCAAATCAAAGTCAAACAAATTGAGTTTGATCTGAATTTCAGGAAAAATTTGATTTGCCGCGAAGACGAAATTCCTTGTGCTTCGTAGTAACTAGAGATGAGCAAATTTAAAAAAAAAATGATTTGGCCGGTTCGCCTAATTTTCCGAGACTATTCGATCCGAATTTATTCGCGGAGAACCGCATTAAAAAACGGCTATTTCCTGGCTGCAGAGAGCCTCTATAGTGGTGTAGAACACTGTGTCTTGCAGTAGCATGCATAGGGAGTCTGCTGGGGTAGTGAAATAATACTGTGAGTCAGTATGACATGCAGATGACAGGCGTCACTCTTAGAATCACTACAAACTTCACTTATTTGAGCAGTTACAGGGGCCAAAACTGACCAAATAACTCAAGTATGAACTCAGCCTTACAGGTCGATGTCAGCATCAAGAAGAAGCACACTCCTTTTACACCGTCGTCAGCTGATTCCACAAAGATGTCTACAGAACATGTTCTATTAAATGCTTATTCAAGTAGGGGCCCTCGACAGTGGGAGGGTGTCAGCAGTAAGTTTGTGTTGAGGTCACTGATTATTTTGCCCTTCATCTGATCCGTCAGAACAATAACCCACAAAATACAGATCCTGTCTGTTAAGCATCCGCCTTCACTTGGTCAGCATTTGGTCAGTAACTGTCAAGCTCTGACACATGAGCCTTAAAAAGAGAACAGCAAGGAGGGAACCCATTGGCGGGTAGCAGCCAGTAAACAAGGTACCAAGGACACTTCAACAAAAATAGTCAGGTAAATCCCAGGTTGAGGCAGGAAGCCAGAAGGGAACAACAAGGAAGGTATCTAAGGAGCTTAGTATGTCTCACCAACAGGTGGATTAACTCAGCACTGAGCCACTCCACGGGTTGCTGGAGCTTAGCAGTAACCTTGTTGGCCATGTCCATGATGGGAAAAGGAACAAGGTAACGGGGACCCAACTTCTTGGAAGGGCAGGAGAGCCGGAGATGCTGGGTGGACAACCACACTTTGTCCCCTTTCTTACTGCAGTGATCCTACCCTCCGGTGGTCAGCTTGTATCTTCTGGCACCATTAGGTTACTTGGAGCTGCCGTAGGAGCACCCGCCGTAGTTCTCGGAGGTGACGGAGCCGCTAGGTCACCTCTGGTACTGGGGCATCAATAGGTAGATCCGGAAGGGTTATAGGATGATAGGCGTAGTTGGCAAAAAATGGAGAGAGAATGAATGTGGTTGGTTGTTGTACGCAAATTCAGCCAGGGGGAGATGACTCACCCAATCATCCTGCAGATATGAGGAGTAACATCTGAGGTATTGCTTCAGTGTTTGCTTGGTCCTCTCAGTTTGTCTATTGGTCTGTGAGTGATATGCAGAAGATAGACTGTGGGTGATGTGGAGTCTCCGGCAGAAGTAGGTCCAGAATCGGGATGTGAATTGGGAACCCCTATCAGAGACGATGTTATCCAGAAGCCGGAACAAGTGTTGTAGGAAGAGGTTAGAGGTCTCCTGGGCAGTAGGGAGGTTAGAGGTTGGGATGAAGTGGGCCATCTTGGTACACCGGTCTACCACCACCATGATGGTGGTGCAGGATTGCGAAAAGGGTAACTCCACGATAAAGTCCATCAAAATATTCCTCCAAGGTGCCGATGGTATTGGCAAGGGTTGTAATAGGCCAATAGGTTGGGTAGTAGGACACTTGTGGATTGCACAAATAGGACAGGTTTCTGCGAAGGAGCATACATCCGCTGCCAGGGAAGGCCACCCTGACATACTCCTGAGTGTTGCGTAGGGTGGTCGTGACAGTGTTGCAGTACAGGTACCCGTTGGGATGCAGGCACATAGATCCATTGGAGGTGGTAGTTTGAGTGGTAGGTGGGCAGCCTCCTCTGGAACTGGGGAACTGGACCTTCTGATTTAGTCAATTAAGGAATGGCGGGTAGCTAGAAAGAAAATCGCTGGCAGGATAGTCTCTGGAGGCGCAGTCCCAGTCTCGGAGCAATGCATTCGGGATAGGGCATCAGCTTTGCAGTTTTTGGACTGAGGCCTGTAGGTAATCTGTAGAGGGAAGCGAGAGAAAAAGAGGGCCCACCGGGCCTGTTGAGTTCTCACCCGCCCAGCGCTGTGGAGATATTCGAGATTTCAGTGATCTGTATAGACCACCACCGGATTCTCTTCTCCTTCAAGTAGATGCTACCATTCTTCAAGGGCATTCTTGATGGCGAGTAGTTCCCAACTTCATAATTGCGTTCAGCCCTGGTGAGTTTGCGGGAGTAAAAAGCCACGGGGTGTAATAATTGTTTCTCCCCTTGGCACTGGGAGAGCACTTCTCCGACAGCCCCCTTGGAGGCGTCCGTCTCCAAATAGAATGGGTGAACAGTGTCTGGCTGAGCCAAGACAGGAGCTTGTGTAAACAGGTGTTTAAGACATTGGAACGCCTGGTGGGCCTCTGAGGTGGATAGGCCACTCCAGGACAGCCTGAATCTTCTCAGGGTCCATCTCCACCCGTCCTGGGGATAGAATGTAACCAAGGAACTCAATGGATGTTGTCTCAATGGTGCTTTTTTCCAGTTTCCCGTAGAGCTGGTGTTTCCAGAGGCGGTGGATGACCGACTTAACGTGTTTTTCGTGTTGCGGCAATGTTTGGGAGAAGATGTCGTCTAGATTTACCACCACATGGGAGTGGAGAAGGTCACATAACACGTCGTTGATGAAGTGATGTAATGTGGCTTGGGCATTACAGAGTCCAAAGGGCATTACGAGATACTCGTAGTGCCCAAATCATGAGCGAAAGGCCGTCTTCCATTCATCGCCCTGCCGAATGCGAACGAGATTGTAGGCCCCTCGGAGGTCAATTTTGGTGAAGAAACTGGCGTCCTTCACCCTATCCAATAAGTCCGGAATGAGGAGGAGTGGGTACCGGTTCTTTTTGGTGATATCGTTGGGAGCTCTGTAATCCACACAGGGGCAGAGTCCGCCATCTTTTTTCCCCACAAAAAAAAATACCAGCCTGGACGGGTGAATTAGGAGGGCGGATAAACCCCTTTGCCAGGTTCTCATCTATATATTCCTTCTGGGTCTTGGACTCTGATTCTGAGGGCAATTATAAGGCCTGTGGGGCAGCAAGGTATCCACACCCTTTTTCTCAAACACATCCGCAAACTCCTGGTATTTGTCTGGTAGGGTGTGTTCGAGGGTACCCAGGGCCGTAGAAGGCTAATTGATGGAAAGAAAGCTCTCCACGGAGCTGGGAGGGGAACAGAAGGTGACGGATCCAGCGGCCCAGTCAATCAGAGGATTGTGTCTCCGGAGCCAGGGGATACCCAGGACAACAGAGAACAATGGAGAAGGCACGATGTCCCAAGTGACCTTTGCGGAGTGGTGGTCGCCGATACGAAGGAGCAAGGGATGGGATTCAATAGCGATAGGTCCAGTTTGGAGGCTGCTGCCATCCACCATGTGCAGCTGGGATGATTTACTCTTTGGGCACAATGGAATTCCCAACTGCAGGGCCAGGTCCTCGTCCATGAAACAGCTGCTGGCGCCCGAGTCGATAATGGCGGAGAGGTTAATGCCATTCTTGTCCAACTGTAGAAAAACAAGGATGGTATGGCGAGAATACGGGTTGTACCCTGGTGGGGTGACACAAGGTGTAGATACGTCTGGCCTACCTGCTGGTGTTTTGTTGGGGAAGTCCTTCAAGAAGTGGCCTGGTTTGGCGCAGTATAGGCACAGACACAGTGCCCGCCGTCTGATCTTTTCCACTGCAGAAAGAGGGCCATGAACAACCCCTATCTGCATGGGTTCTTCTGGGGTGAAGTCTCCGATTGTGGGGGCAGGAACTGGCACTGGGAGAGGCAGGGAGTCTGGTCGTTGTATCGGTGGGTGTTGTGTCAGTTGCCTCTCCTGATGCTTCTCGTGGAAGCATCGGTCCAGGTGGGTGACCTGGTGCATCAGGGCCTCTAGGGTATCGGGTACTGCGACGCGGGCAAGTTCATCCTTCAAGGGCTCCAACAGTCCGATCCGAAACTGATCTATGAGAGTAATCTTGTTTAGTCTGGTATCCAGGGCGATTTTATGGACCTCGGTAATATAGTCCTCCACTGGACCTTTGCCTTGGCGGAGATTGCGCAGAGTACTCCTGGCAGTGGAGGCCCGTAGCGGATCATCATATAGCCTCTGCATGGCAGTGACAAAGGACTCCCAAGTAGAGAGCACTGGGTCATCGGCCTGAAGTAACTGATGTGCCCAGGTCTGGGGAAGCCCTAAAAGTAGAGAGATAGCCATGCGTACCTTGATATAATCAGTGGGATACGTACGTGGATTCAGGGCAAAGAGGAGTTCACAGGAGATGATAAATGAGCGGTACTTCTTCCGATCGTGACAATTTCTACGTAGTGGGCCGTAGTAGGTGTAAGTGAGGATGGCAGCGCAGTGGCTTGTGCGACCACCCTTTGGAATACCGTAGATGCTCATGACTCACCTGCATCTCATGGAATGCTTGTGTCATCAGTCTCATCTGTTGAGAGAGGGCTGTGATGGCGTCTGCTGCTCCTGCGGGTTCCATTATCATGGCTGAGTTATTATGTCAAGCTCTGACACATGAGCCCTAAAAGAGAACAGCAAGGATGGAACCCACTGGCAGGTAGCAGCCAGTAAACAAGGCACCAAGGACACTTCAACAAAAATAGTCAGGTAAATTCCAGGTCAAGGCAGGAAGCCAGAAGGAAACAACAAGGAAGGTATCTAGGGAGCTTAATATGTCTCACCAAGAGGTGGAATAACTCAGCACTGAGCCAGGGTTCTGATCAGGTTTTTATAGCCAGAGGGTGTGTGTGTGTCCGCCCACAGTCTCCAAGGTGATCAGGAAGCTTCCTCTCCTGTGGCCCAATAGCAGGTGAAGGCGTGTGTGTGTGGGCTGGGAAACCTCCTCCAGCAAGGTCTACAGCTGAGGAATAAATAAGAGCATTAGCAGCTGGGACGCCTGTGGATCTGCCAGGCAGATGGGAGGTTCGTACCCTACGCTATACCCTCTGACCCTGGGGAAAGATGATGTCCCCGTCTTCCTGACAGTAATCCATCAGTATTGCTAATGCCCAAAAAATAGGAATGGATCCAAAACAGAGATGACATGTGAATGGAATATTTGCATGTCTTCTATGTTTTGTACCTACTCCTGCTTTTGGCTACCAAATCATAAGCCAATTCTGATGGGACCATACAGGCGTAACAGCTGGTACACAGACAGGATCTGTTGTGTGTCTCATTTTTCCTTCCTGGGAGAACACCTTGAGAAGTCCACAGAGTGGCCCAATGACATAGTGGTAAAGCGGCAGCAGCAGCATGAGGAGGCCACAGAGTGGCACAATGACAGAGTGTGGAGGTGGCAGCAGCAGCATGATGAGGCCGCAGAGTGGCAAGGTGACATAGTGTGGAGGTGGCAGCAGCAGCAGGAGAAGGCCACAGAGTGACCCGGTGACAGAGTGGGGAGGTGGGTGGCAATAACAGTACCTGCTGACGATGTTGGGTGTAAAAAGGAGCACTTGGTATCAGATGTGTTGCATCAGGCGAGTGGCAGCATCAGAATAGTAGCTAAGGCAGGTAGCCAGAAGAAACTGGTCTCTTTTGTCAAGGTTTGGATGAGGCAGCACGGATGATCTAATCTAATGCATCAGGCATTGGTGGGTGGAAATCCTGATTGATCCACGACTGTTTCATCTTGACAAAGGTCAGTCTGTCCACATTTTGGGTGGACAGGCAAGTTCTCCTTAGGGTAACTATAACCCCCGCCGCACTATACACCCGCTCTGATGCCACACTACTGGCTGGGAAGGACAGATTTTCCAGGGCAAACTCAGCCAGTTGTGGCCACAAATCCAGTAGTACAGCGGATCTTCGATGATGGGTGGAAGGGTGCACTCCAAGTATGCCACCACCTGCTGGTTCAGGTTCTGCTCTATGTCTAGCTGCTGGTGAGTAGTTTCTTCACTATGCGGGTGAAGAAATCTGCTCATCAGCGACTCTAGACTCAGGCTGCTGCTGATGGAGCTGGTACTACTCCTGCCACCCACACGCCCAGCAGCTATGGCAGTGGAACATGAGCGCAGAGGGCTCCCCCCAGTCAGACCTGTAAGAAGATGGACGATGGCTCAAATATGCAGCAGCCAACAGACTACATAGGATGTCCCTATAGTAGTTCAGTCTGTCCTCCCTCTTTTCAGGAGTCATCCCTCTTTTCCGAATGGTGACAATTCAGCTGTCACTACGCAAGCTACTGAGCATGCAGCAGGGAATTTGCACAAATGACTCAAAGGGATTCCCTGCCTCCATCTCCACTGCATACTGCCACAGTGTGTCTGGGTCCTCTGCCTCATCTTCCTCATTGCCCTGTAGCTCCTCTGGCTGCTCCTGCTCCTCATCTCCTGACACCTGTGTATAAAAAAAAATAAGGGGGACAAGGAGGCAGTGTCTCATGTGTGGTGCTGTTTCATTTAGATAAAATCTTAAAAAAATAGTTTCACTTACCAACTTTTGTTGTGAGGAGTCACAACAACTATATTTGGCTTGGCTGATATTACCCGTTCAGCGTCCGGGGTGCCTGCGCTGCTGCCTGGGTTCCTACCTGTGCCGTGAATGCGGACGTCGGGATGAGAATATCTATGCAGAAGAAAAAGTGGAACCTCTGTATCGGCGCTGTCAGCAGGAGTCAGATACCAGGTGAGTATTGGTACAAATAGTTCATAACTTTTATTTTCAGTCGACGCATTTCAAGGGCGGAGTGCCACCTTCATCAGGACAATAATCAGATGAGATTCCGATACAGTGGTATTTAAAAACATTTTTGCTCAGGCCAGGGGTGGGAGAGAAAAGAGGGGGAGGGTGCAGAGGTAGGCGTGTTTATGCATAATCCTGTGGGTGGACAAGACAGAGGGGAAGGTGTACTATATGTACATAAACATATATGGGTGGAAAATATTTTTAATTTGTCTTTATTTCAATTATAGGTGAGCGGTATACTGGGCTGTGTTTTTCCTGCGCTAGTGATTAGCGTGGTCGCAGGAGGAGCGCGGTCCCGCTGTGTCTTTATGTTAATAAACTGTGTCTTTATTTAATAATAGTGGGTTCAGCGGGGAGGAAATTTGGATAGGGACTCTAGATCTTAATACTGTCAGAACGCGTGATTGTCACTGCATGACAGGATCGCGCTGAGCACTTGTTGTATGTGTGCTGCTGTGGTGAGTTGAAAAAGTGTAAAGTATCTAGTATAACGGGGCAAAGGTTACTAATTAATTAGAAATCTGTCTATTTGGGCAGCGTTATATATTTTATCTTATCTATATGCCTATGATGTAAGGCATAGAGTGGAAGTGCTGCATTTGGGAATAGATGCGCTGAGTTTGGGGCTGGTACCGTATAGAGAGGGGGGGCGAGAGACATGACGGTGTGGGGAGTGTATAGTAAACGCTCGATGCCTAATAGCCCTCAAGTGTTTATTAAGTATAGTCCCTGGGCGACATACGGCATACAGTGTCCACCATTATGAATAGTATAGTCACTGAGCGAAATGAGGCATACAGTATCCATCACATGGATTAGTATAGTCACTGATATAAGGCATACGGTATCCATCATTATATGGTATATACAGGATACAACATTATATATGATACAACATACATGTATATAGCATGATTACATGGGGTTCATAGGGATGGGATCACCTGATGGGAGAAGGCCCAGAAATATTTTAATTTCGGAAACTTGGACTGGTTTCCACCGGAAAGGCTGGGCATAAAAGCTTCCCGGGTTGGCGGATATAAATTGTGTGGCATACCGGTTTGTTTCTGCCACAACGAAGTCCAAGAGCTCCGCAGTCAAGAACAGCTAAAAAAATCCCAGTGCCGAACCGATCTGAGCTGTCTCAACCCGAACTCCAGACTGGGCGGTGAAAGGGGGAACTACAGGTGTGGCTGAAGTTGGGGACTGCCAATCAGGGTTTGCCAGCACCTCAGGGATTCTAGGGGCTCTACGGGCCTGACTGTGCGGTGGCTGCGACGGGGTAACTACTGCACGTGCCACCGTACCAGCTTCAACTGCCCTTCTGGTGCTCGCCACTTCACCATGTTGTACGGCAGTGCTGGTACTAGGTCCAGGATGGGCTGCGCTGCTGGTGTATGCCTCACCACGTAATCCGACAGCGCCAGCCCCACTCTGCTGCCCTTGAAGCGGATCCTGCACATCCTGTGGTCTAGCGACACGGGGCCGGGTACGCCTGATAGTATCAGGGACCTCAACCTCCTTGTCCGAATTTTGAGTCAGAGAGCCACTGCTTTCTACAGGTTCGTATTCTGACCCGCTTGATTCGTCAGATGAGGGTTCCCATTCCTCATCCGACTGGGTCAGAAGCCTGTAGGCCTCTTCAGAAGAATACCCCCTGTTTGACATTTGGGGAACTAAATTTAGGGGTATTCCCTGAGACTACCCAAGAAAAAAAGCAAGCCTGTCTTACAAATGGGAGGCTAGCGAAGTACCGGAGGCCGCTGCGGTTGATAAAAAATATCAAAACAGTTTTTTTTTATCGCCGCAGCGCGTGTAAAGTGATTGTGCATTGATCAAAAAAATATATATTTTTGTCACTGCGGTGGGGCGGGCGCGGGTGAACCCACGTGTGGGCGACCGATCAGGCCTGATCGGGCAAACACTGCGTTTTGGGTGGAGGGCGAGCTAAGGTGACACTAATACAATTATAGATCTGACTGTGATCAGTTTTGATCACTTACAGATACTATAAAAGTACAAAAGCTGATTAGCGATACGCTAATCAACGAATAAGTGACTGCGGTGCGGTGGGCTGGGCGCTAACCGATCGCTAAACTACCTAACCAAGGGGCCTAAACTATCCCTAAAACCTAACAGTCAATACCAGTGGGAAAAAAAAGTGACAGTTTACAGTTTGATCACTTTTTTCACTTTCACTAGTGATTGACAGGGGCAAGAAGGGGTGATCAAGGGGTTAATTGGGGTGATAGGGGGTGATCTGGGGCTAAGGTGTAGTGTTTGGTGCTACTCACTGTGAAGCCTGCTCCTCTGCTGGAACCAACCGACAAAAAGGACCAGCAGAGGAGCAGGGAAGCCATTTAACACATCATATTTACTAATATGATGTGTTAGATGGCTTGTGATTCGTTTTTTTTTAAATCGCCAGCCTGCCAGCAACGATCATTGGCTGGCAGGCTGGTGACGTGACCCCCCTCTAACTTTTGCCGGCCCGCCATGTGCATGCGCGGGCCAGCTAAGCGCGTCATCTCGCGTCTCGCGAGATGACACGTATATGCGTGACTCTGCCCTGCCGCCTTCGGACCGCGATCCTGCGTTAGGCGGTCTGGAGGCGGTTAAAGGGGTTGTTCCACAAAAAATATTCTACATGTTCCAAACCATCACCTGGATCTGAATACTTTTGTTGTTGCATGTAATAAAAAAAATTGTATAACCACTGAGTTATTCACTGAAATCTATCTGTATAGCGCCACCTGCTGTTTGCTCTTTTTCTATTTTCTCTGTCCCACCTCACTGACATCGAAGCACATGCTCAGTTCCATCCCTAAATGCCACCACCTATATTAGAAAGGACACGCCCCCTGAGAGTGCATGCTCCCTAAGCTGACAACTTTAAATAAATCTAGCAGGGCAATTGGAGCAATGGATGGGGATATCTCTGGATCCATGTGAAGTACAGGGTTGGTTCTAACTTTGTTAAAAAGACTGTCATGTACTATATAATATCACATTTTTATTTTTTACATTAATCAGGGGACAACACCTTTAACCCCTTTGTGGTGCAGCATGAAGGTCAATAGCATTATTTTCTGATATTTGGCACTTACCAGCACAATCTGCAATGAAAAACGGCTGTTGTATTCAGCTGGGTTCACGCTGCAATGGCCAGGATTTGCACTAGCTCTGATATAGTAGAGTTTAACCCCTTAGATGCTGATTGCTGCATCTAAGGGATTAGAAATAGAAAAATGGCTCCTTCTGTAACCCCATATCTCCCATAGCATGATCGTGGGGTGTTGATGGGCTTCTATTGCAGCCAGAGAACAAGCAATGGTCACCAAATCAACCATGTACCAAAGCCTATTAAGCCCTGCCACACAATTTCTCAGTTCTGAGAATGCAGATAATCATTTTTATTTCTGGATTTCTGGTAATCCAGGAGATATAACTACATGTCCTTGGTGGACTGAAAAGGTTGTCTGTTAGTCTCCTAATTCTTCCTGATGTATGCTTGTGTTTAGGTCTTATGTACAAGAAGTGCATAGCACTCAGAGTGCAATTCAGGTCTAAAAAGAAAAACTGATATTGCAATACTTGTGGTTCATTCTTTAGAAGCAATAATTTTAGTTAAGAAGAAGCTTCTATATGTCAGTGAATGATCATGAAAGGCAGGTGTGCTGATGAGGACTGACAATAACCACATTATAACATGAATACTCATTATGTTAATTGTGCAGGCACTACTACTGTGCCCTTGAGGTCAGGAAATGTCCATTGGAGAAGAGACCTCTGTGTGTGACATTTAAATGGACAAATTAGTCCAGAGCAAGGAGGTATTTGCAAACTGCTCATTTTTTATGTTATGTCATGCTATGTATTGTACCCAGTATGACCATGTATGGATGACACAGAAACGTTTAACAATCCTGAGGGCAGCATAAAATATTGACAGAAATGCTGATTTCAGCGCTGTGTCACTCATGAGCTAAAAGTAAGTGGTTGCCGAAAACCAGCATCATCATCATTACAGCCCAGGCTTTGAAAAGAGTCACATCTACCTGAGAAGAGTCCTGGTTATTCATAATCTCCTGCAGTCTCACCTATCTGCTGATGATTGGCAGTTCGTTCCTAGAGAGAAAGATGGAAAACTAGGTAGAAGACTGTCAATCATCAGCAGGTGGGCAGAGAGAGCAGGAATTTATGAATAACCAGGACTCTTCTCAGATGGCCATGACTCTTTTCCAGGCTCAGTTTGCAATGATTGTGATGTTGGTTCTCGGCAACCACTTACTATTAACTTTTAAATGACAGACTGGTGAAATCAACTCACCTGTCTCTACTTTATGCTGCCTTTAGTATGGGCAGCACAAAGTTAATGACAGGTTCCCTTTAAGTGTTGACTGTCAACACCGCTTGCTGTAGTCAGTGATAGGGAGACTGTGGAAGTGGAGAACACTGTGACTTGTTCTTCAGAGATACAGAGATTCACATATCTCTCCATGATCTACAGAAGGAGAGGAGTAAGACAAAGGGGAGAACTTAGAATCTCCATGACCGACCATTAGAGTCAGTAAGGTAGCCTGCTACTAAAAACTGTTAAGACTTTAATGCTGTAAGGGACACCATTAAGACACCCTTCACACCTGGACATGACTTGGCCAGTCGTATCTATAAAATCCTGTATCCCTCAGTGAACATTACAGCCACCATTTCAAGAGTACTATTGCCTGCCATAGATTCTACCGGAAGAGACTTGAGACAGGTAGAGAGGGAAGAGGGCCATAACTTCCACCTGTGTCTAAAACCATACACCTTTTTCTGGGAAGAATTGCACTGTGTAAAGTTGGAACTGTGTTTGCCTATCGTTGGATGTACTACAACCCCTATTTTGTACTTCAGTAAAGAAAGATGTTTTATTGTTTTAAATCTGGCCTGGTTGTTGACTCCTGCATCATACGCTGGCCATTGCACTCTATACATCCTGCCTTGCACCCATACAATCGCTTTACATCAATTGCACCCCAACTACCATCAGACTGAAGTCCCAGAAGCATGGTGTGCCCAAATGAAAGAAATGGTGTGCCCTCCAGTCACAACACAACCCTAGGGAGCATCAGTGTGAGGAAAAGCACTAAACAGCCAAAGCCACTACCACTCGCATCCTCTGCTAAACAGACATCCCAGTCTGTTGATGAACCACAGGGCTATTTGACCATATTCCCTGTGGTTATTGTTAGTACATGGGATAATGTACTGGCAAATAGAAATATAACAATACATTATAGTTAGTGTTGAGCGAGCATGCTCAGCCAAACAGTAGTTCAGCTCGAGCATCGCTATGCTTGACACATCACAGTGTTCAGCCGAATACTGTGTATGCTCGAGCACAATGAAAATCAATGGGAGACTAAGCATTAAACCAGGCACCCCCTGCTCTAAGGAAGAGAGGGTGTCTGGTTCACAGAAAAAAGTTAGAAATTGATGGAAACACCACCAAAATGGTTTGGAAACAGCATGGGAAGGATGTCTGGATGCATCTTGGACTCCCATTACCTATTACATACAATAGACAACCACACAAAGGCTATATGCTAAAAGCCGGGTATGTGCAAGACAACAATCTATCCATAAGACAGATACAGCCAGCATACCTTACAATGGCAGCCTTGTACACTATGAGACATAAATGAAATGTGCAGTGATTCTAAGAGCGACGACTGTCAGCTGAATGTCATACTGACTCCCTATGCGTGTTACTGCAAGGCACAGTGTTCTACACCACTATAAAGGCTCTTTGCAGCCAGGAAATATCTGTTTTTTTGTAACGCGATTCGCCGTAAATTAATTCTGATTGAATCGAATTTTTTAACTATTCGCTCATCTCTAGTCATCATTATCATTTCACAGATCAACCCTTTAATATCTGACCAGTTGTTTGCTAGTGAAGAATTAATATGTCTATGTCCAGCCCTAAAGCAAGTAATTCATCACCAGTGGCGTAGGGATCGCCATAGCAACCATAGCAGTGGCTATGGGGCCCTACGCCACTGGGGGCCCGCCCGTCCGGACCGCATAATTTATTATTTTTTTTAATACATTACAGCACTCACAGGCAGCCAGCAGCCAGGGCCGACTGCCCGCCCAGTGTAGTGGGCGGGGCGCGGGCGGTCCGCGGCTCGATCTGGAGAACATGAGGTAGGCCGGCGGATGCGGTGGAGGGGGCCGGAACGGGGGCGTAGCGGAGGCGGAGCCAGGCTGGCACCATCGCCGCCTGCAGACCGCAGTGCAGGAAAGGAATGAATTTCCCCGCCCCTCCACCGCCTGAGTCCGCCTCCTGAGTCCTCCCACCCAGTCCCTCTAGTTAGTAGGAGGCGGACTCAGGCGGTGGAGGGGGCGGGGCCAGGCCGGGGGGGGGTTGTTACCTGTCCTGCTGTGGGGAGGAGGGACTGGGAGTGGGACTATGGAGGGAGACTGGTCCCGCCCAAAACCAGTCTGAACTAGTCTGAGGGCGGCGGGCCAGAGAGGAACCGGCTCATAATCAGTGACTCACTAGTCACTACTACTGCTGTCACTGGATGGCACAGAGGGGTGATGGCACCTACTTCTCCAGGCTGCCTGTGAGGACCAGACATCAGCTGTCTACAGGAAAGGTAAGTGTCTGTCTGTAGAAATAGTGTCTGTCTGCAGAAATAGGTGTATAACTACTTGTAAGTTCATGTGTATGTAATGTGTGTGTGTGTATATATGTGTGTATATATATATATATATATATATATATATACAATATATATGTCCATATATGTGGTGAGTGCGTATGTGAGTCTATCCATGTATGTGGTGAGTGCCTGTATGAGGGCGTCCATGTATGTAGTGAGTGCCTGTATGAGTGCGTCCATATATGTGGTGAGTGCCTGTATGAGTGCGTCCATATATGTGGTGAGTGCCTGTATGAGTGCGTCCATATATGTGGTGAGTGCCTGTATGAGTGCGTCCATGTATGTAGTGAGTGCCTGTATGAGTGCGTCCATATATGTGGTGAGTGCCTGTATGAGTGCATCCATGTATGTAGTGAGTGCCTGTATGAGTGCGTCCATATATGTGGTGAGTGCCTGTATGAGTGCGTCCATGTATGTAGTGAGTGCCTGTATGAGTGCGTCCATGTATGTAGTGAGTGCCTGTATGAGTGCGTCCATGTATGTAGTGAGTGCCTGTATTAGTGCGTCAATGTATGTGGTGAGTGTATGAGTGCATCCATGTATGTGGTGAGTGCCTGTATGAGTGCGTCCATATATGTGGTGAGTGCCTGTATGAGTGCGTCCATGTATGTAGTGAGTGCCTGTATGAGTGCCTCCATGTATGTAGTGAGTGCCTGTATACGTGCGTCCATGTATGTAGTGAGTTCCTGTATGAGTGCGTCCATTTATGTGGTGAGTGCGTGTATGAGTGCGTCCATGTATATGGTGAGTGCCTGTATGAGTGCGTCCATGTATATGGTGAGTACGTGTATGAGTGCATCCATGTATGTGGTGAATGCGTGTATGAGTGCGTCCATGTATGTGGTGAATGCGTGTATGAGTGCGTCCATGTATATGGTGAGTGCCTGTATGAGTGCGTCCATGTATATGGTGAGTACGTGTATGAGTGCATCCATGTATGTGGTGAATGCGTGTATGAGTGCGTCCATGTATGTAGTGAGTGCGTGTATGAGTGCGTCCATGTATGTGGTGAGTGCGTCCATGTATGTTGTGAATGCGTGTATGAGTGCGTCCATGTATGTGGCGAGTGCGTGTATGAGTGCGTCCATGTATGTGGCGAGTGTGTGTATGAGTGCGTCCATTAAGTTTGGGAGGGGCCCAGTACAAAAATTTGCTGTGGGGCCCAGTCAGTTCTAGCTACGCCCCTGTTCATCACAATCATTTATCTCAGTTGGTAGAGAAATATCTTTTTATTTGCTCTTCTGCCAAACATTCTATTTTTAAATTTTAAAAAAAATCTATTTTTGACCATAATAATACTGAAATAGACTTGTAGGCATAGTACAGCTATATGAAAAGAAATTTGTAGAATGAATCACACAAATAACTTTACACAAATGTAAGTGATTAAACTGTGCGCAGTGTTTATATAGCATGCGTAATGAGTCATACACCCATGAAAATATTTGATGACTGTCCATTAGTAGTGCAGGTCTGATTAGATTTGTTTTAACATGGTGTTATTCATTATTGCTACCATTAGAGATGAGCGAATCGAAGCTGACGAAATGGAATTCGATACGAATTTCTGGAAAAATTTGATTAGCAACAAAAGCGAATTTCCTTGTGCTTCGTGGTAACGGCTAACAATTTTCCTAAAATTGCAGCTACACATGTGAGGACTGAGGACATTGGACAACTCTGGGAAGGTGGGATCACACAGATTGACATGCCTGCATGCAGCCAGTCAGCAGTCAGCCAGCCCTGTGATGTCACAGCCATACAGCCATTTTAGATTCTGCCATTTTCCAGCATTCAGAGTGCAGGGACAGACATGTGAAGGAAAAAAAGACAGAAGAAACGATTTATGAGTGCAGGGAATGGATAGAAATCATTTCACATCACCTTAGTGCAGGGAGAGATGTCAGAAGGCACTAGGGACATTGATAGGAAAGTGATTTACAAGTGCAGGGAACGATTATTTGGGGATCCAAATAGTCATTAGACAGCTCTGTCATTCCAGCTTTTTGTTATTGGGCTGCAAGTGTTACGTTGAAAAGCCTTTAGTGGCTTATATCTTAGTATCTTATTTAGTACGACAAGAAAAATATATACGCATTTCACTTCTGCAGTTATTTCTGTTAAAAGCGTATAGGGGCGCATTTCAGTACAACAAGAAAAATATATAAGCACTGCTCTGTTGTAGTTATTTCTGGTGAAAGCGTATAGGGGCGTATTTCAGTACTACAAGAAAAATATATACGCACTTATATGTGTTGAAAACGTTTAGTGGCCTATTTCAGTACTAAAAGAAAAATACATTCTCAGTTCATGTCGGCGGTTATATGTGTTGAATGCATGGCTGGGAGTCGCAGGGTGGCAGCAGTGGGAGGTCATTTAAGTTTTTTCTGGTCAAAGCGTATAGTGGCCTATTTCAGTCCAACAAGATAAATATATTCTCAGTTCACTTCTGCAGTTATTTCTGTTGAAAGCGCATAGGTGCATATTACAGCAAAAAAAAATATATATATACAGTACAGACCAAAAGTCTTGATGAGCTTCAAGAGGTAGTCACCTGAAATGGTCTTCCAACAGTCTTGAAGGAGTTCCCAGAGATGCTTAGCACTTGTTGGCCCTTTTGCCTTCACTCTGCGGTCCAGCTCACCCCAAACTATCTTGATTGGGTTCAGGTCCGGTGACTGTGGAGGCCAGGTCATCTGGCGCAGCACCCCATCACTCTCCTTCATAGTCAAATAGCCCTTACACAGCCTGGAGGTGTGTTTGGGGTCATTGTCCTGTTGAAAAAAAAATGATGGTCCAACTAAATGCAAACCAGATGGAATAGCATGCAGCTGCAAGATGCTGTGGTAGCCATGCTGGTTCAGTATGCCTTCAATTTTGAATAAATCCCCAACAGTGTCACCAGCAAAGCACCCCCACACCATCACACCTCCTCCTCCATGCTTCACGGTGGGAACCAAGCATGTAGAGTCCATTCGTTCACCTTTTCTGTGTCGCACAAAGACACGGTGGTTGGAACCAAAGACCTTAAATTTGGACTCATCAGACCAAAGCACAGATTTCCACTGGTCTAATGTCCATTCCTTGTGTTCTTTAGCCCAACAAGTCTCTTCTGCTTGTTGCCTGTCTTTAGCAGTGGTTTGCTAGCAGATATTCTACCATGAAGGCCTGATTCACACAGTCTCCTCTTAACAGTTGTTCTAGAGATGTGTCTGCTGCTAGAACTCTGTGTGGCATTGACCTGGTCTCTAATCTGAGCTGCTGTTAACCTGCGATTTCTGAGGCTGGTGACTCGGATGAACTTATCCTCCGCAGCAGAGGTGACTCTTCCTTTCCTGGGGCGGTCCGCATGTGAGCCAGTTTCTTTGTAGCGCTTGATGGTTTTTGTGACTGCGCTGGGGACACTTTCAAAGTTTTCCCAATTTTTCGGACTGACTGACCTTCATTTCTTAAAGTAATGATGGCCACTCGTTTTTCTTTACTTAGAATTTGTATTATGGCAAGAAAAAAGCAGCTAACAGTCTATTCAGTAGGACTATCAGCTGTGTATCCACCTGACTTCTCCACAACGCAACTGATGGTCCCAACCCCATTTATAAGGCAAGAAATCCCACTTATTAAACCTGACGGGGCACACCTGTGAAGTGAAATTCATTTCAGGTGACTACCTCTTGAAGCTCATCAAGAGAATGCCAAGAGTGTGTAAAGCAGTAATCAAAGCAAAAGGTGGCTACTTTGAAGAACCTAGAATATGACATATTTTCAGTTGTTTCACACTTTTTTGTTATGTATATAATTCCACATGTGTTAATTCACAGTTTTGATGCCTTTAGTGTGAATCTACAATTTTCATAGTCATGAAAATAATGAAAACTCTTTGAATGAGAAGGTGTGTCCAAACTTTTGGTCTGTATTGTATATACGCACTGCCCTGTTGCAGTTATTTCTGGTGAAAGCGTATATGGGCGTATTACAGTAAAAAAGAAAAATATATTCACACTTCACTGGTGCACTTATTTGTGGCAAAAGCATTCAATGGCCTATTTCACTACAGAAAGAAAAATATACATGCACTTCACTGGTGCATTTATTTCTGCTGAAAGCGTTTACTGGCCTATTTCAGTACAAAAATAAAAATATATTCTCAGTTCACGTCGGCAGTTATATGTGTTAAAAGCACAGCTGGGAGTCAGCAGGGTGGCAGCAGTGGGAGGTTGGGAGCCAAAGATGCCCGGTGTAGACCACCTGCTTCGCAGCATCTACCTGCCCGGAAAGTAGTGGTGCAGGGGTTCACGGATATAGCGGTGGTAGCAGTCAGTCAGTGCGGCGGTTATATGTGGTAAAACCTTTATTGCAGTATTTTGGTCGAAAAATAAAATGTATTCAGCGGTCAGCACTGCGGTTATATGCGTTCAAATCTCCATGATGTCTCTATGATAAATCTGAACTGTGGGGGCTCTTTATGGCTTCTACACACTTTCAAAATCATCCTTCAGCTGAGCGAATAGATGCCGGATGACCGGGACGCTCCCTGACCTTCCCAGGAGCTGCTGTCGGGAGCAGCGGTTCATTTCTGAGACTTCCGTATAGAATCCGAAGACCCTCTCCATCTCCATTATATGCGGTAAAATCTTTTTTGACTTATTTTGGTGTAAAAACTAATTTTATTCACCGTTCAGCGCTGCAGTTCTATGCGGTAAAATCTTTAGTGATGTATTTCGGTAGAAAAACAAATCTCATTCAGCGTTCAGCGCTGTAGTAATATACGGTAAATTCTTTTGTGATGTATTTCGGTGGAAAAACAAATTTTAATCAGCGTTCAGTGCTGTAGTTATATGCGGTAAAATCTTTTGTGACTTATTTTGGTGGAAAAACAAATTTTATTCAGCTTTCAGCGCTGTATTAATATGTGGTAAAATCTTTATTGAAGTATGTCGGTTGAAAAACAAAATTTATTCTGCAGTCAGCGCTGCGGTTATATGTGGTAAAATCTTTAGTGACATATATTGATGAACTTTGTAACTCTTCCGGGCTCAAAGCTATCTTGAGGCTTTGTCTTGTCATTGTCTGTAGTTAAGTTAATACCGATACAAGACCAATGCTGGCCCGCATGCCCAAACTACAATGAGTTTATGCAACACATATTGCGGCAAATGAGGGGGCCAACAGATTGAAAAATATATACGAGTACCAGCTCCTACAACAAAACAAAGACCTACAAAAATTTAAGCCCACAGGTACCAATACAAAAGATATACTTTATTGAGTTACATAAATACATACATAAAAGACGTTGTGATTAAAAAGGTAGCAGCAAGAAAACCACCATCCCAGTGGCCCACTAGCTACAAGTTGTAATATGGTAATCAACACAACAATAACAGCAGCAGTCTAGGCAACAAATTTTACAGAAAGGTTTAGTGCCCATGAGTGGGGACATAGAATCTTCCAGACTACCGACAATGAACAATAATTGGCATATATAAGAGAGACTCACCTATGAAGCTAGTGTATCCAAACCCGGGATGGCGTTACCCCAACGCGCATTTCGGTGTGGCTTCGTCAGGGGGTGACTGTAGCTACTAGAGGCCTGTTCATGACAGGCAGATTCCCAGAAGTATCTTGTCACGGCTGTTTAAGGGTAACAAGAGCATACACAGTAAAAAGAGCTACTGACCGGACCCAAACTAGGGAAGAGAAAGGGTGACCCCTGTCAGACCCTCAACACTCTCCCTATGCTGATAAAGCACATGCCCGGATCCATGTGGTGGAACGAGGCATGCCCGCGTGCCTAAGACTGATGAGCCCTGTAACCCCTACAATAGTGGAAGGGGCACGGCCACCGATGCCCTGCTCAGAATATGGAGGGAACCGTGGCCACCTCATATCCAGTCAGAAAATCACCAGGTACACAACAATGTCTGCACACTTAACTGATGGAGCTGCAGCCGCAGAGAAGACGGATCCAAGGGCCGCTGGCAATATCCGGAGTGCTTGCAGCAACAGAACACAGGTCCAGAGAACTAATAGCTTAACAAGTGAAGATACTCAAGGCAGAGCTACAACTGAAAAGAGAAATATAATCCACGCCCTGCAATAGGAGGAGGGGTGATTTAAAGGCAGGGAAATCAAACGCAGGAGGAACAGCTGGGAGTAAAGACCTCATCACAGGGGCGGAGAAACAGAACAGTGAGAACACCTCCAAACTCTAAGTGACATCATCACAGGGGTGGAGACACAGAGCTGTGAGAACGTCTCAAAGCTCTGGTAGTGACAGTACCCCCCCCCCCCCTCTACGGGTGGACTCCGGACATCCAGGACCCACCTTCCCAGGATGAGCCCTATGAAATGCCCTGATAAGGCGAGTGGCTTTAATGTCCGACATCGGAACCTACATCCTCTCCTCAGGACCATAACCCTTCCAATAAACGAGGTACTGAAGAGAACCGCGGACAATGCGAGAGTCCACAATTCTAGAAACCTCAAACTCCAGATTGCCATCAACCAAAATCGGAGGAGGAGGCAAAGAGGAGGGTACCGTGGGCTGGACCCACATTCAGGTCCGGACCAGGCACACGTCTCTTATCAGCCACACGCTTATACTTCTCACTCATCTTTCTGAGATTACTCTGAATCTTTTGCCAAATGGTAGACAAAGACAAGGAAAATCTCTCCTCCTCAGGTAAACCAGAAAGAGCCCCTCCCGAGAATGTCCCAAACTGCGGATGGAACCCATATGCACCAAAAAATGGCGACTTATTAGAAGATTCCTGACGACGGTTGTTCAAAGCAAACTCAGCAAGAGGGAGAAATGAACACCAATCCTCCTGGTTCTCTGCCACAAAACAGCGCAAATATGTCTCCAGATTCTGATTGAGGCGCTCAGTCTGACCATTCGACTGCGGGTGAAAAGCAGAAGAGAAGGACAGCCGAACCCCCAGGCGAGAACAGAAAGCCTTCCAGAACCTGGACACAAACTGCGTGCCTCTATCGGAAACAATATCAGAGGGAATGCCGTGCAATTTAACAATATGGTCGACAAAAGCTTGCGCCAACGTTTTAGCATTGGGTAAACCAGGGAAAGGAACGAAATGAGCCATCTTGCTAAAACGGTCCACGACCACCAGGATCACCGACTTCCCCGAGGAACGAGGAAGATCCGTGATAAAGTCCATGGACAGGTGTGTCCAAGGACGGGAAGGTATGGGTAACGGGAGAAGGGAACCTGAAGGTCGTGAACGAGGGACCTTAGCGCGAGCGCACGTCTCACAAGCCGCCACAAAACCCTCCACAGACTTACGAAGAGCCGGCCACCAAAATCTCCGAGCAATGAGATCTACCGTGGCTCTACTCCCGGGGTGACCAGCAAGAACCGTATCATGATGTTCCTTAAAGAGTTTGTGACGTAGCTCAGGAGGCACGAACAACTTCCCGGAGGGACAACGGGCAGGTGCCTCAGACTGGGCAGCCTGGACCTCGGCCTCCAAATCGGAATATAGAGCAGAAACAACTACCCCCTCCGCCAAAATGGGACCCGGGTCCTCGGAGTTTCCTCCTCCCGGAAAACAGCGAGAGAGAGCATCAGCCTTCACATTCTTGATCCCAGGGCGGAAAGTAACAACAAAATTGAATCTGGAGAAGAACAGAGACCATCTGGTCTGTCTCGGATTCATACGCCTGGCCGACTCCAAGTACGCCAGATTCTTATGGTCGGTAAAAACGGTGATAGGGTGCCTGGCCCCCTCCAACCAATGGCGCCATTCCTCGAAAGCCAACTTGATGGCCAACAACTCCCTATCTCCCACATCATAGTTTCTCTCTGCCGGGGAGAGTTTTCTAGAGAGAAAGGCACAAGGTCGCCATTTGGCAGGAGAGGGGCCCTGGGACAAAACTGCACCCACACCCACCTCGGAAGCATCCACCTCAACAATAAAAAGGTAAGGAAACATCGGGATGCACCAAGATGGGAGCAGACGCAAAACTCTCTTTAATCTTAGAAAAGGCTGCAAGCGCCTCCTCCGACCAAGAGGAAAAATCCGTCCCCTTTTTTGTCATGTCAGTAAGGGGTTTGACAATAGAGGAATAATTCAAAATTAACTTTCTGTAGTAGTTAGCAAAACCCAGAAAGCGCATCAATGCCTTCTGATTTTCAGGAAGCTCCCACTCCAGCACAGCACGGACCTTCTCCGGATCCATGCGAAAACCAGAAGCAGAGAGGAGAAAACCCAGAAATTGAATCTCCGATACCATAAAAAGACATTTCTCCAGCTTGGCATACAGTTTATTTTCCCGCAGTATCTGCAGGACCTGAAAAAGATGATCCTGATGGGTCTGAACATCAGGGGAAAAAAATCAAAATATCATCAAGATACACCAATACAAATTTCCCCATTAAATGATAGAAAATACTATTAACAAAATGCTGAAAGACGGCCGGAGCATTCATCAGGCCGAAAGGCATAACGAGATTCTCGAAATGCCCGTTAGGGGTATTAAAGGCCGTTTTCCATTCATCCCCCTCTCTGACCCTGACCAGGTTGTACGCGCCTCTCAGATCCAATTTGGAAAACACCTTGGCCCCAACAATTTGGTTGAAGAGGTCCGGGATCAGAGGAAGGGGATAGGGATCGCGAATCGTGATACGGTTCAGCTCCCTAAAATCTAAGCAAGGTCTCAGAGAGCCATCTTTTTTTTCAACAAAAAAAAACCCCGCAGGAACAGGTGACTTTGAGGGACGAATATGCCCCTTCTCGAGACTCTCGGAGATATAGGTTCGCATTGCGAGTCTTTCCGGTTGTGAGAGATTGTAGAGGCGTGCTTTTGGCAGCTTGGCGCCGGGAATGAGGTTAATGGGACAGTCAAACTCCCGGTGAGGAGGTAGCTCCTGAACACCGCTCTTGGAAAACACATCCGAGAAATCAGAGAGAAATGATAGCACAGTTTTAGTAGACACCTCTGCAAAAGTCGCTGTGAGACAATTCTCTCTACAAAAGTCACTCCACTCATTTATTTGCCTTCCTTGCCAATCAATAGTGGGGTTATGTCTAGTGAGCCAGGGTAGCCCCAAAACTAGAGGAGAAGGCAATCCGTTAAGGACAAAACAAGATATCTCCTCCACATGAGTGTCACCTACAGCTAGCCGGATATTGTGAACAATGCCTTTCAGAGATCTCTGTGAGAGTGGGGCAGAGTCAATAGCAAAAACAGGTATATCCTTTTCTAATGTACAAACCTGAAAACCATGCAAGGCTACAAATTGAGTGTCAATAAGATTGACGGCCGCTCCACTATCGACAAAAATCTCACAAGGAATGACTTTGCTCTCTAGCGCCACCCTGGCAGACAGGAGAAAATGGGAACTGCAGGTCAGAGGAATAGCATCAATTCCCACATCAACTTTGCCCAAAGTAGCAGATGAAGCAGAACTTGATGATCTACCTCTTGAGGTTTTTCTCTTATTATCTCTCTTAGTACAGTTCAGGAATCTCCTAGACGGACAAACATTTGCCAAATGACCTATGCCCCCACAACAAAAACACACCATATTCTGAGGACTAAATCCTCTTTTATCAGGGGCAAGTCGGCCTAGCTGCATGGGCTCCTCTTCAGAGGGGAGCGAGACAGGATGAGACCCCTGCATACTGAATGAGTCCGCACCATTGCCCCTAGACTGACAATGGCTGGACGGAGAGGTCTTGTTTCTTTCCCTTAGACACCTGTCAAGGCGTACCGCCAATGACATGGCAGACTCTAAGGACGTTGGTCTCTCATGGAAAGCAAAGGCATCTTTCAAACCCTCTGAGAGACCATGACAGAACTGACTTCGGAGTGCAGCATCATTCCAGCCTGAATCAGCTGCCCATCTCCGAAATTCAGAACAATAAAGCTCCGCAGACAGTTTGTTCTGGCATAAAACACGTAAGTTCGATTCTGCCAGAGCAACACGATCCGGGTCATCATATATCTGCCCCAGGGCCACAAAGAATCTTTCCACGGATCGAAGGGAAGGATCCCCTGATGGCAGCGAAAAAGCCCAAGTCTGAGCATTACCCCTGAGCAGGGAGATGACAATCCTCACCCTCTGTTCCTCATTACCAGAGGAGTGGGGACACAAACAAAAATGGAGTTTACATGCCTCTCTGAAGCGAACAAAATTCTCACTGCCCCCGGAGAACGTTTCCGGAAGTGAGACCTTTGGCTCGCAACAGACTCCATGAGCCGGAGCAGAGCCCAATGCTTGTAGCTGAGTCACAGATTGACGGAGATCCGCTACTTCCAAAGAAAGACCCTGCATGCGGTCAACCAAGCCAGAAAGCGGATCCATGTCAACAAGGACGGTTTTGGTGGATTATAATGTCACGGCTGTTTAAGGGTAACAAGAGCATACACAGTAAAAAGAGCTACTGACCGGACCCAAACTAGGGAAGAGAAAGGGTGACCCCTGTCAGACCCTCAACACTCTCCCTATGCTGCTAAAGCACATGCCCGGATCCATGTGGTGGAACGAGGCATGCCCGCGTGCCTAAGACTGATGAGCCCTGTAACCCCTACAATAGTGGAAGGGGCACGGCCACCGATGCCCTGCTCAGAATATGGAGGGAACTGTGGCCACCTCAGATCCAGTCAGAAAATCACCAGGTACACAACAATGTCTGCACACTTAGCTGATGGAGCTGCAGCCGCAGAGAAGACGGATCCAAGGGCCGCTGGCAATATCCGGAGTGCTTGCAGCAACAGAACACAGGTCCAGAGAACTAATAGCTTAACAAGTGAAGATACTCAAGGCAGAGCTACAACTGAAAAGAGAAATATAATCCACGCCCTGCAATAGGAGGAGGGGTGATTTAAAGGCAGGGAAATCAAACGCAGGAGGAACAGCTGGGAGTAAAGACCTCATCACAGGGGCGGAGAAACAGAACAGTGAGAACACCTCCAAACTCTAAGTGACATCACAGGGGTGGAGACACAGAGCTGTGAGAACGTCTCAAAGCTCTGGTAGTGACATATCTTGGTTGATTGACACTCTTTCATTGTGCCAGTCTGTGGCTTCTTCATGCTGCTGCCACCTTCACACTCTGTCATTGTGTGACTCTGTGGCCTCCTGATTCTGCTGCCACCTCCAGACTCTGTCATTGTTCCACTATGTGGCCTACTCATGCTGATGCCACCTCCAGACTCGGCCATTGTGCCACTCTGTGGCCTCCTCCTGATGCTGCTGCTCCTGCTGCCACCTCCAGACTCTGTCATTGTGCCACTCTGTGGCCTACTCATGCTGTTGCCACCTCCAGACTCTGTCGTTGTGCCACTCAGTGGCCTACTCTTGCTGATGCCACCTCCAGATTTGGTCATTGTGCCACTCTGTGGTCTCCTCATACTGCTTCCACCTCTAGACCCTTTCATTGGGCCACTCTGTGGTCTCCTGATGCTGCTTCCACCTCACCACTATGTCATAGATCCACTCTGTGGACTTCTCATGCTGTTCCCACCCTTCCCCACCTTATAACTGGTCCACTATTTTGTCTTTTGGCCTGGCTCACATCATCATTTATTTGACATTTCTTCTGATCTGTCGGAAGGAAAAATGAGACACACAACGGATCCTGTCTGTGTAACAGCTTTAAGGCCTGTATGGTCCCATCAGAATTGGCTTATGAATTGGTAGCCAAAATCAGGAGTGGGTAGAAAACACAGAAGACATGTAAATATTCAGTTCACAGGTCATCTCTGTTTTAGATCCACTCCAGTTTTTTTTGGCATTAGCAATACTGATGTTTACTGACCAAATGCTGACTGAGTGAAGGCAAATGCTCAACAGACAGGATCCGATTTTTGAGAGGTTATTGTTGTGACGGATCAGAGGAAGGGCAAAATAATTACAAATAAACACAAACTTACTGCTGACACGCTCTCCACTCTTGGATTATGTGAATATGAGTGAATATGAGAACGCAGGTGCACGCTACCTTGGCTGAAACACAATTGGATTAGTAGAACTACAGGTAACAGCACTCTGCTAGTTAATTACACAAAGATATAAGCAAACACTGAAAGAATAAGTAAGTATGATCAGTTTGCAGTAAGTATGACCACCAAGTATTTATTCTTTCAGTGTTTGCTTATATCTTTGTGTAATTGACTAGCAGAGTGCTGTTACCTGTAGTTCTACTAATCCAATTGTGTTTCAGCCAAGGTAGCGTGCACCTGCGTTCTCATATTCACTTATTATGGAGGTGCTGGTTCGTTTATTTTTCTTCCCCATTGTCACTGCCACTAGGGGGGTGGCTCCCCCTGGTGGTGAGATTGAACCGTGCACCACCAACCCATTTACCATGTGCTTTTAACCGCTACAGGACCGCCGTACGCAGGATTGCGTCCTGCCGGCGGCCCTGCTCTTCTGGGTGGACGCATATACGCGTCCTCCCGCGATTTCCTGTGAACGCGCGCACGCAGGCGCGCGCACTCACAGGAACGGTAGGTAAGTGAGTGGATCTTCAGCCTGCCAGCGGCTGGAGATGTGATTTTTTTACCCCTAACAGGTATATTAGACGCTGTTTTGATAACAGCGTCTAATATACCTGCTATCTGGTCCTCTGGTGGTCCCTTTTATTTGGATCGACCACCAGAGGACACAGGCAGCTCAGTAAAGTACCACAAAACACTACACTACACTACACCCCCCACCCTGTCACTTATTAACCCTTTATGAACCACTGATCACCCCATACAGACTCCCTGATCACCCCCCTGTCATTGATCACCCGCCTGTCATTGATCACCCCCCTGTAAGGCTCCATTCAGACGTCCGTATGATTTTTACGGATCCACGGATACATGGATCAGATCCGCAAAATGCATACGGACGTCTGAATGGAGCCTTACAGGGGGGTGATCAATGACAAGGGGGTGATCACCCATATAGACTTCCCGATCACGCCCCTGTCATTGATCACCCCCCTGTAAGGCTCCATTCAGACGTCCGTATGATTTTTACGGATCCACGGATACATGGATCGGATCCGCAAAACACATACGGACGTCTGAATGGAGCTTTACAGGGGGGTGATCAATGACAAGGGGGTGATCACCCATACAGACTTCCTGATCACCCCCCTGTCATTGATCACCCCCCTGTCATTGATCATCCCCCTGTAAGGCTCCATTCAGACGTCGGATGCGTTTTGCGGATCCGATCCATGTATCCGTGGATCCGTAAAAATCATACGGACGTCTGAATGGAGCTTTACAGGGGGGTGATCAGGAAGTCTATATGGGTGATCACCCCCTTGTCATTGATCACCCACCTGTAAGGCTCCATTCAGACGTCCGTATGTGTTCTGCTGATCCGATCCATGTATCCGTGGATCCGTAAAAATCATACGGACGTCTGAATGGAGCCTTACAGGGGGTGATCAATGACAGGGGGGTGATCAGGGAGTCTATATGGGTGATCACCCCCCTGTCATTGATCACCCCCCTGTCATTGATCACCCCTGTAAGGCTCCATTCAGACATTTTTTTGGCCCAAGTTAGCGGAAATATATATTTTTTTTGTTTGTTTTTTCTTACAAAGTCTCATATTCCACTAACTTGTGTCCCAAAAAAAAATCTCACATGAACTCACCATACCCCTCACGGAATCCAAATGCGTAAAATTTTTTAGACATTTATATTCCAGACTTCTTCTCACGCTTTAGGGCCCCTAAAATGCCAGGGCAGTATAAATACCCCACATGTGACCCCATTTCGGAAAGAAGACACCCCAAGGTATTCCGTGAGGGGCATATTGAGTCCATGAAAGATTGAAATTTTTGTCCCAAGTTAGCGGAAAGTGAGACTTTGTGAGAAAAAAAAATAAAAATCAATTTCCGCTAACTTATGCAAAAAAAAATAATTTCTATGAACTCGCCATGCCCCTCATTGAATACCTTGGGGTGTCTTCTTTCCAAAGTGGGGTCACATGTGGGGTATTTATACTGCCCTGGCTTTTTAGGGGCCCTAAAGCGTGAGAAGAAGTCTGGGATCCAAATGTCTAAAAATGCCCTCCTAAAAGGAATTTGGGCCGCTTTGCGCATCTAGTCTGCAAAAAAGTGTCACACATGTAGTATCGCCGTACTCAGGAGAAGTTGGGGAATGTGTTTTGGGGTGTAATTTTACATATACCCATGCTGGGTGAGATAAAATGCCAACTTTGTATAAAAAAATGGGAAAAGTTGTCTTTTGCCGAGATATTTCTCTCATCCAGCATGGGTATATGTAAAATGACACCCCAAAACACATTCCCCAACTTCTCCCGAGTACGGCAATTCCAGATGTGTGACACTTTTTTGCAGCCTAGGTGGGCAAAGGGGCACACATTCCAAAGTGCACCTTTTGGATTTCACCAGTCATTTTTTACAGATTTTGATTGCAAACTTCTTCTCACACATCTGGGCCCCTAGAATGCCAGGGCAGTATAACTACCCCACAAGTGACCCCATTTTGGAAAGAAGACACCCCAAGGTATTTTGTGATGGGCATAGTGAGTTCATGGAAGTTTTTATTTTTTGTCACAAGTTAGTGGAATATGAGACTTTGTAAGAAAAATAAATAAATAAAAAATCATCATTTTCCGCTAACTTGTGACAAAAAAAAAAGTTCTATGAACTCACTATGCCCATCAGTGAATACCTTAGGGTGTCTACTTTCCGAAATGGGGTCATTTGTTGGGGTTTTCTACTGTCTGGGCATTGTAGAACCTCAGGAAACATGACAGGTGCTCAGAAAGTCAGAGCTGCTTCAAAAAGCGGAAATTCACATTTTTGTACCATAGTTTGTAAATGCTATAACTTTTACCCAAACCATTTTTTTTTACCCAAACATTTTTTTTAATCAAAGACATGTAGAACAATAAATTTAGTGAAAAATTTATATATGGATGTCGTTTTTTTTGCAAAATTTTACAACTGAAAGTGAAAAATGTCATTTTTTTGCAAAAAAATCATTAAATTTTGATTAATAACAAAAAAAGTTAAAATGTCAGCAGCAATGAAATACCACCAAATGAAAGCTCTATTAGTGAGAAGAAAAGGAGGTAAAATTCATTTGGGTGGTAAGTTGCATGACCGAGTAATAAACGGTGAAAGTAGTGTAGTGCAGAAGTGTAAAAAGTGGCCTGGTCATTAAGGGGGTTTCAGCTAGCGGGGTTGAAGTGGTTAATTAGATAGCTTGTACAGCTGTATTCTACTCAGCCCATACTGCAGGCTCACAGCCTGGGAGAGACATGTGTAGGATACAGCTTGGTACTACTTTGCCCAGATTGTAGGCTGTAAGCCCAGGAGAGGCATGTTAGAGTAGGACCCATCTAATTAGAAGCTACCTTGTCAACTGGTAGATGGGCCCGAAATATTTTTGATCAACTATATTCGCAAAGAGCTTCTAGCTGCATTTGCAGTAAGTATGACCACCAAGTATTTATTCTTTCAGTGTCTGCTTATATCTTTGTGTAATTGACTAGCAGAGTGCTGTTACTTGTAGTTCTACTAATCCAATTGTGTTTCAGCCAAGGTAGCGTGCACCTGCGTTCTCATATTCACTTATTATGGAGGTGCTGGTTCGTTTATTTTTCTTCCCCATGCTCTCCACTCTGTCAGGGGGGACTTTACTTGTATAAGCGTTTAATAGAACAGGTTCTGTAGACATCTATGTGAAATCAGCTGATGGCGGTATAAAAGGAGTGCGCTTCTTCTAGACGCTAACATCTACCTGTAAGGCTGAGTTCATACTTGAGTTATTTGGTCAGTTTTGGCCCTGTGACTGCTCAAATAAGTGAAGTATGCAGTGATTCTAAGACTGACACCTGTCATGTGCTTGTCATATTGACCCACAGTATTGTTTCACTACCACAGCAGACTCCCTATGTGTGTTACTGCATAGCACAGTATTCTACACCCCTATAAATGCTGTCTGCAACCTGGAAATTTGCGATTCGCCGCAAATAAATTCGTAACGACGCTAATTTTTCGGAAAAATTCAGCGAACTGGTCGAATCGAATTTTTAAAAAATTTGCTCATCTCTAGTTACCATGCAAATGAACAAATCTGTGATAGATTAACATGTAACAGGTCTAAATGTCTTTTATTCCATTTAGGCCTCATGCACACGGCAATTGCGGTCCCCAATGCACAGGCAACATCCGTGCATCGGGCCGGACCCATTCAACTTGAATGGGTCCGTGGTCTGTCCGCATCGCGGAAAAATATGACATGTCATATTTATTTGCGGTGCGGAACAATGGAAAGAAACACCTCGGAAGCACTCGGTAGTGCTTCCGGTGTTCCTTTCCGTGACTCCGTTCCGCATCTCCAGAATTGTGGACCCATTCGGGGTGCACACAGCTGGCGGCCGTGGATTGCCGACCTGCCGTTTGTGCCTCATCCTGAGTTTACCTGCAGTATTGAAGACAAACATTGTAATGTCCTAGGGAATCTCGATAAATGCAAGATTCAACCCTGCTACATCTATATTCCTTTTTCATAATTCTTTTGAGCTTTTTTTGTTGTATGCACACAGTACATGGGTTCTTTAACTTTTTTTCTGAAGATAAATGCAGTCAATTTAATG
This sequence comes from Bufo gargarizans, assembly GCF_014858855.1. NCBI lineage: Eukaryota > Metazoa > Chordata > Amphibia > Anura > Bufonidae > Bufo > Bufo gargarizans. Next base: position 148,787 of record NW_025334143.1, on the reverse strand, counting down.
AGCTGGTTTGAAGATGGTTGTTAAGATGGATTTGCAGTGGAAAAATTGATTACTCTGCATTTGCACGCACTGAGAATATAACCCAAAGGAATAAAGAGAGAATCATCGAAGTAACTGTCTGGAACAAAAAAATATGTACATTATAGGGTAGAACAGAAATATGTTAATTTGCAAACACTTAGTCAATGGTGAAATGAACAATAACTATTGAGTTTGGGGAGGGAGGATTGCTGTATTGTATAAAATTTCTACAAATGTTAGGGAACATAATACATTTTTTTATTAGGAGTTATTGATATGGCATTTAAGAAATACAGAATAGTGATGGACGAACATCGTCCGGGACGATTCGCAAACGCGTGTTCGCGATCAAATGTTCCGAACCGCATGTTCGCGGCAGGCCTCATTCACTTTAATGGCAGGCGAACCTGAAAAACCTTCAGGTCATATTTGCAGCCAGCAAACACTTACTAGAAGTACACAAATAGTCCCACAACATGGACAGTGATATACCAGAGGGGGATCATTGGCAAAAATTCCCACAAAAATATGTTTTTTAATCAGAGGCCATATTTATGCATCCTCAACGGAAACTCTCAAAAATGTGCCTTGCTGGAGCCTAGAAATTTTTTATTTCCTATCGGTTTGATGTATTTTTTGTATCCTGCAGGGTCCATTAAAAAATGCATACGTTAACGTAATTTTTTTTCTGCCATGGAACTGTATGGTGAACGGACACCACTTTACGGCATCAGTCTTAGGCATCTGTTAATGCATAGTGTTGAGCGTGAATATTTGAATAGCGAATTTTAATCTCGAATATCGGCACTTCGAGAATTCGCGAATATTTAGAATATAGTGCTATATATTCGTAATGACGAATATTTGTCATTTTTTTCCATCTGAACACGATTCCTCCCTGCTTCCTTCTTGTGGGCCAATGAGTCATTGGCCCACAAGCAACTTAAGCAGGGAGGAATCATGTGTTCAGATGGAAAAATGACAAATATTCTAAAAACAAATATATAGCACTATATTCTATAGTGCTATATATTCGTTTTTGACCCACGTCTGTATTGAGCACGCAATATTTGTATATTACGCGATCATTACCTTGCAGATTTTCACGTATAAAAAAAAGAATGTCGAATTTAACGAATATACGAATATGCGAATATGTGATAAATACTCAAAATATTAGCGAAATATCACTATTTCAAATATGACCCCTGCTGCTCATCACTATTAACGCATACATCTTTGGTATGCATTAGATGGATAGCAAAAATAGGATGTGAACCCAGCCCTAGTGTCAGAATAAGCACCAGTACACAGCGGAGCAGCGTGGCGGAGAGGGGAGGCCGCCATGTACTGACAGAGCGCTACCTGGTCCTGGTGGTCAGGGATGAGGACTGTGTTTCCTAAGGATCATTTTCTACTGGGAAATAAAGGGCACAGTATAAACACTAGAATTTATATAATATAAAGATATTAGCCCTACCCCCGAATAATAATTCAATTAGGTGGTCATTTATTATACAGGTCCTTCTAAAAAAATTAGCATATTGTGATAAAGTTCATTATTTTCTGTAATGTACTGATAAACATTAGACTTTCATATATTTTAGATTCATTACACACCAACTGAAGTAGTTCAAGCCTTTTATTGTTTTAATATTGATAATTTTGGCATACAGCTCATGAAAACCCAAAATTCCTATCTCAAAAAATTAGCATATCATGAAAAGGTTCTCTAAACGAGCTATTAACCTAATCATCTGAATCAACTAATTAACTCTAAACACCTGCAAAAGATTCCTGAGGCTTTTAAAAACTCCCAGCCTGGTTCATTACTCAAAACCGCAATCATGGGTAAGACTGCCGACCTGACTGCTGTCCAGAAGGCCATCATTGACACCCTCAAGCAAGAGGGTAAGACACAGAAAGAAATTTCTGAACGAATAGGCTGTTCCCAGAGTGCTGTATCAAGGCACCTCAGTGGGAAGGAAAAAGTGTGGCAGAAAACGCTGCACAACGAGAAGAGGTGACCGGACCCTGAGGAAGATTGTGGAGAAGGACCGATTCCAGACCTTGGGGGACCTGCGGAAGCAGCGGACTGAGTCTGGAGTAGAAACATCCAGAGCCACCGTGTACAGGTGTGTGCAGGAAATGGGCTACAGGTGCCGCATTCCCCAGGTCAAGCCACTTTTGAACCAGAAATAGCGGCAGAAGCGCCTGACCTGGGCTACAGAGAAGCAGCACTGGACTGTTGCATGTCATTCGGAAATCAAGGTGCCAGAGTCTGGAGGAAGACTGGGGAGAGGGAAATGCCTGAAGTCCAGTGTCAAGTACTCACAGTCAGTGATGGTCTGGGGTGCCATGTCAGCTGCTGATGTTGGTCCACTGTGTTTTATCAAGGGCAGGGTCAATGCAGCTAGCTATCAGGAGATTTTGGAGCACTTCATGCTTCCATCTGCTGAAAAGCTTTATGGAGATGAAGATTTCATTTTTCAGCATGACCTGGCACCTGCTCACAGTGCCAAAACCACTGGTAAATGGTTTACTGACCATGGTATTACTGTGCTCAATTGGCCTGCCAACTCTCCTGAACTGAACCCCATAGAGAATCTGTGGGATATTGGGAAGAGAAAGTTGAGAGACGCAAGACCCAACACTCTGGGTGAGCTTAAGGCCGCTATCGAAGCATCCTGGGCCTCCATAACACCTCAGCAGTGCCACAGGCTGATTGCCTCCATGCCACGCCGCATTGAAGCAGTAATTTCTGCAAAAGGATTCCCGACCAAGTATTGAGTGCATAACTGAACATAATTATTTGAAGGTTGACTTTTTTTGTATTAAAAACACTTTTCTTTTATTGGTCGGATGAAATATGCTAATTTTTTGAGATAGGAAATTTGGGTTTTCATGAGCTGTATGCCAAAATCATCAATATTAAAACAATAAAAGGCTTGAACTACTTCAGTTGGTGTGTAATGAATCTAAAATATATGAAAGTCTAATGTTTATCAGTACATTACAGAAAATAATGAACTTTATCACAATATGCTAATTTTTTGAGAAGGACCTGTATAGAAATACATCTATGTTAGGGTACTTTCACATTAGCGGCAGGGGACTCCGGCAGGCTGTTCCGTCGGGTTAACAGCCTGTCGGATCCGTCCTTTTAGTCCGGCTACCTCTAGCCTTGCGCTGCCGTAACTCCGACCCCGCCCCATTATACAGTGCTCCAGACAAAAAAAAAAATACCTAGTAGCCATTGGCTCCTGAACTGAAAAATTTAAGAGCCAAAGTAAATTTTTAGTCGCCAAATCGAAACCGAATCAAAATTTGGGTATCGTGACAACGCTACGCTGATCAGATCGGCGTAGGGTTGTTTCGATACCAAAATTTTGATTCGCTTTCGTCACCATAAAAAAGTATTGCGATACTCAATACCGCGCAAAAAAAAAAAAAGCCGCGTGCATTTCGCATTTTATGAAACGTTCGGCCCATAATAGAACAGTCCTATCCTTTTTTTTGAGGTGACAAAGTGACTAAAAAATGGCGAATTGCATGGCTTTTATTTATTTATTTCTGTTACGGCGCTCACTGCATAGGAGATATTTTTTCATAATTTAATAGTTTGGACTTTTCGGATGCAGCGCTATGTAATATGTTTATTTATTTATTGTTTATATATTTTATATAAAATTGGGAAAGGGGGGATTTAAACTTAATATTTTAGGGTACTTTCACACTAGCGTTTTTCATTTCCGGCATAGTGTTCCGTCCTAGGGGCTCAATACCGGAAAAGAACTGATCAGGTATATCCCCATGCACTCTGAATGCAGAGTAAGGCTACTTTCACACTTGCGCTTGATCGGATCCGTTCTGAACGGATCCGATCATATTAATGCAGACGGAGGCTCCGTTCAGTACGGATCCGTCTGCATTAATAACTTAGAAAAATTTCCAGACTTTCAATGTAAAGTCAATGGGGGACGGATCCGCTTGAAGATTGAGCCATATGGTGTCATCTTCAAGCGGATCCGTTCCCATTGACTTACATTGTAAGTCTGAACGGATCCGCTCGCCTCCGCACGGCCAGGCGGACAGCTGAACGCTGCAAGCAGCGTTCAGCTATCTGCCTGGCCGTGCGGAGGCGAGCGGAGCGGAGGCTGAATGCCGCCAGACTGATGCAGTCTGAGCGGATCCGCTCCATTCAGACTGCATCAGGGCTGGACGGAGGCGTTCGGGTCCGCTCGTGAGCTCCTTCAAACGGAGCTCACGAGCGGACCGACGAACGCTAGTGTGAAAGTAGCCTAATCCGTTCAGGATGCATCAGGATGTCTTCAGTTCAGTCATTTTGACTGATCAGGCAAAAGATAAAACCGCAGCATGCTACGGTTTTATCTTCAGCGAAAAAAAACTGAAGACTTGTTGGAATGCTGGTTCTGGCATTTTTCCCCATAGGAATGTATTAGTGCCAGATCCGGCATTCAAAATACCGGAATGCCGGATCCGTCAAACGTAAAAATGTGTAAAAAGATACAAGACGGATCCGTCTGTCCGCATGACAAGCGGAGAGATGGATTCGTTCTTGCAATGCATTTGAGATACAACAGATGGATCCGCATCCGGATGCATCTCACAAATGCTTTCAGTCACATCCAGATCGGCGGATCCGGCAGGCAGTTCCGACTACGGAACTGCCCGCCGGATCACACTGCCGCAAGTGTGAAAGTAGCCTTAGGGTTTGTGGTTTTTTTTTACTTACAATTAGCCCCCTTAGGGGCTGGAACCCTTGTCCTATTCACCCTTATGCCCCTTTCACTTGGGCGAGATTTCTGCGCGGGTGCAATGCGTGAGGTGAAGGCATTGCACCCGCACTGAATCCGGACCCATTCACTTCTATGGGGCTGTGCACATGAGCACAGGAGACCGGCAGCTACGCGATCAATTGGAGAAGTTGAGTTAATTTTTATTTATTTTTTTAACCCTCATTGGCACTGCGCCACCAATGTTTATTATACTGGGGTGTTGTGGGGGGGTCGCACTGCGCCACTAATGAAGATAACTGATCTGTTAATACAAATACAGGAGGCGGGTGCCGGAATCAAATAGCCGGCACCCGACCTCTATGACAGGGAGCTGCGATCCGCTGCAGTTAACCCCTCAGGTACCGCACCTGAGTGGTTTACTGCCGCTGATCGCAGCTCCCTGTCATAGAGGTTGGGTGCCGGCTATGTGATTCCGGCACCCGCCTCCTGTATTTGTATTAACAGATCAGTTATCTTCATTGGTGGCGCAGTGGCCACAGCCCCTCCCCTCCTCCTCCTGTATCTCTTTCAATTGGCGGCAGCAGCACAGGGGGGAGAGACTCCTCCACTGCGCTGCTGAGAAGAACATCGGCGGCGGGGCAGAGAACAATCATCTTCTGTGCCCCGCCGCTGTATTCAACGGCCGAGCTGCGGCGGCGGGTCTAGTCGCAAATGGCGACAAGACTAAAAAGTCTTGTCGCCATTTGCAAATTCTAAGTCGCATTGGCGACCATTTTGGTCGCCATCTGGAGCCCTGTTATAGTCAATAGGGACAGCGTGGCAGGCCTAGCGGCAGGATGGATCCGACAGGCTGTTCACCCCCCGGAACAGCCTGCCGGAGTCTCCTGCCGCTAGTGTGAAACTAGCCTTAGATGTATTTCTGTCACAGATTGTAGAGCAAAGGTCCTTAGCACCACAATCTGCATATTTTTCATGCTCATGCCAGGTCTAAAAAAAGATGGTGTGGGCAGGGAAAGGGATACAGTTATGGCCATCCAGTTATTGGATACCACCGCCATACCTTGACCGGATAACACCTATGTACAGTGACTGGATAACACTGCCATACCGTGACCAGATAAAGGGTATAAGAGGGCACAGTGCAGGGAATGACTAGGGGCACAATGCAGGGTATAAGGGGGCACAGTATGGGGTGAGAGGCACAGTACGGGCTAGGCGGCACAGTCACATGACCCTGTGACATTAGAAGGTCCTTATTGTGAATGCGGTTCATGTGTAACCATAACGACAGGCAGAGTAGTGAGACAAGGGTGTGATTATGTGGCTACAGATAAAAAATGTAACTGTCAGCCAGTACAGGCCTAAAAAATTTGGCAATAGGCATTCACCTGACAGCACAGAACTTTGGATTCTGTGGCTGGAGGTACATTAGGCGGTCACAGGATAAAAATGTAACTTTCGGCCAGTACAGGCCCCAAAAATTAGGCAATAGGCATTCACCTGACAACAAAGAACTTTGGATTCTGTGGCTGGAGGTACATTAGGCGGTCACAGGATAAATATATATAGCTGTCGGCCAGTACAGACCCCAAAAATTAGGCATTCACGTGACATAAAAGGCCTTTTATTCCGCTGTATATACATAAGGCAAGGACCATTCTTTGTTCTGGGTGGTGGCAGATATGTGTGGGCTGGCATGAGGAAATTCAATTAAACGTGGTCATCACAGGTGTTGCATTCCTTTTGAGATCCATGCTTCGTTAGTTTTTAAAAATGTGAGGTAGTCCTCAATGTTGTGAGCTAGGCGAGTGCAGTTATCGGTTACGATCCCCCCTGTTACGCTGTACATCCTTTCGGACAGGACACTCGATGAGGGGCAAGCCAACAGTTCCATGGCAAATTGTGCCAGTTCTGGCCACAGGTCAAGCCTGCACACCCAGTGGTCAAGGGGTTCCTCGCTTCTCAGAGCGTCCACATCGGCCGTTAACCCGATGTAGTCGGACGCCTATCGGTCTAGGCATTCCCTGAGGCTGGATCCGGAGGACGGCTGTCGATGGATTGGTTGAAAGAATGAGCTCATATCCGAAGTGACCAACACATTTTCAAACCAACCTCATTTTGCAGGTGCGGTAGGATTGGTACACGCACCTGTTTCGCTCTGGGTGGAAATTCCTCTGCCAGTGCCCGCAACAGCAGAAAGCATTATCTCTCGCAGCAAGACCTGGAAATGCTGCATTGTGACAGCCCTCTGTGATGCTGGTAACATGTCCGCATTTTGTGTTCTTACCGAGGGTCTAAGTACGTTGCCACCCAGTACAGGTCCTTGATCTTTATTCTTTTTATACCGGGTCCTTCTTCAAACAATGGAGCATAAAGGCCACCATTTGCACTAAACTGGAAGCAGTGGAGCGCCCTGGCTCCTGCTCATTGTCCAGGTGAATGTCGTCCACGGTCTCCTCCCACAGCCATGGACAACACCAGGGATCCCTGAAAAGTTTAAAGTCAGCTCTTCTTGCTCCTCCTCCTCCTCCTCCCCCCAGCCACCATCCTCCTCCTCCTCCTCTTCAAACCCCTGCTGACTTGTCTCAGATGGAGTAGCCCCCCTGGGAATTCATTCAGCATTGCAACTTCCTCATCTTCCAGCTCCTGCTCCTTGACGGCTTGATCAATGACACGACGCAATGCACGCTCCAGAAAGAAGGTGTAAGGTACGATGTCACTGATGGCGCCCTTCTTGCGACTGACCAGTTTGGTGATCTCATCAAATGGCCGCAGAAGTCTGCATGCGTCGCGCATGAGCAGCAACTGGCTCGGTGAAAAGAAACCAAGCTCCCCAGAACCTGTCCTGCTGCAGAGTTTGTACAGGTAGTCATTAACGGCACGTTTCTGCTGGAGAAGCCTATTAAGCATATACAAGATGGAGTTCCAGCGCGTTGTGCAGTCACAAATCAGACGTCTGACGGGCAAGTGGTGTTGCCGCTGAACATCAGCAAGGCGAGCCATGGCCATGTAAGATCTTCTTGTAGACATAACTATAGCTACAGCACTCATCCAAAGGGTTTACGTGGGTGCACGTCCCAGGTTGATCTCTTCCACTCCAGGGATCTATATAAATACATAAATTTGGTTTGAGACAGCACACCAAATGATCTTCAAGAAAAATTTATACTTTTATTGATTTTTCAACATCAAGTGATACATGTTATAGCAACGTTTTAGGCCCAAATTGGTGCCCTTTATCTGGCTATAAAATAGATACAGACACACAGTGAAAATACAATTTTGAGATTATACATGCTTATAAAAGGGGAAGGGGGAAGAGAGGAGGGGAAAAAAAGGGATAGCAATTTCGGCAACGTCTTAAAAACTGCCGGCATGATAAATACATACAGGTGAAACTCGAAAAATTTGAATATCGTGCAAAGTTCATTTATTTCAGTAATGCAACTTAAAAGGTGAAACTAACATATGAGATAGACTCATTACATGCAAAGCAAGATATTTCAAGCCTTTATTTGTTATAATTTGGATGATTATGGCTTATAGCTTATGAAACCCCAAAGTCACAATTTTCAGGTACCCTTTGCTCAGGGGGTATGGATTAATTAGCTGACTAGAGTGTGACACTTTGAGCCTACAATATTGAACCTTTTCACAAAATTCAAATTTTAAGCTGCATTAATGCAATTCCTTTTAATTTGCATTACTGAAATAAATGGACACTTGCACGATATTCAAATTTTTCGAGTTTCACCTGTCCAATAAACGTATACTCATATAGCCTTCATAATTATCAACATGATAAATACATGTAATATAATAGATGTTGAAGAGAAATTGATTATACAGGGAAGAGATCAGGTAATAAAAGATCTCATGAGAGTAGTACAAGACATAGGTAGGAAGCATGTTTGTCTAAAGACATGTGTTGCAAAGGTAGGGAAACTGGGTCTACGTGTATTGGACCGATTCACTATGTCCAAGTGACTGAGTAAGAGAAACATAATAAAGCAACCTACAATATCAGTAAATGTGAAGGATAACTATCTACTAGTAGGAATGAGGTAGATTACCTGTGTAAGACCAATGTCGGATTTCACAGCGTGCATAGCGCCTGGAGCATGCTGTGAGTTTATAAAGGAGAGAGGCTTCAATTAGGATGCCGATACGTGCACCCCCCCCATAAAGGGCTCATATGGGTGACCGGAAAGACGTGCGAATTCGTGTGAACACTCGCGCCATCTCAGGACCCGCGCATGCTCGATGACTCACGGAGGATTCCGTCATCATCTTTAAATCTGGCTTGGTGTAAGCGTAGTTTAAGCAGGCTGGCGCATGCGCAAAGGCTCATAATGGGATTCATCGCCAGCTAAAGTAGTGGCAAATCCCGTATGGTATATCAAAAACTACCAAATGCAGTAAATGTAATGACAGTCAATGAAGTATAGTCACGCTATTGTATCATAATTTATTGCATAAGTCTTATGTATATCAATTAACATGAGACATTACGAAGGGACACCATACATTCAGGACAAAACATTGTCAACTTGAAGGTGACATTGTAACTTTTGTGACTCTCAATTCCATTATCTAATATTGACAGACTATTACATATTTGTTTATAGATAATATTAATCACATAAGTGTTGATATGGACAATATTTCTCATATCAGATAGCTACCAGGTGGGTGCTAATTACACCTAATGTGACAGTGTTGTGCAAAAGAAGGAGAATAGGACAAAGTAAGAGGAAAAAAAGGGGGGGGGGAGCGGACAAACAAAAGATGAGCAGGTTTCGAAGGAAGATGGCTACAAGAAGTCAATGCAAAGTTATCTTAGTTCAATACCCTGACGGTATAACCAAGGACCCATCTAGTGCTTCTCGGATGTCCCCACCTGGTACTAGACATAGTCGTGGTCCTAGAAAGAAAGAAAAGAAGACATATTTAGAATTATAAAAATACAGTCAATAGTATATAGATACATGACCTGGGTCTATACAGTAAATAGTGTACAAATACATGACATGAGTTTATAGGAACCAATACTCTTTTTTTCTATCCACCCGGACCCAAAGTACCCAGGTGCCAAATCCATTGTATCTCTTTCGTATGTAACAGTCCCTCGCGGTTCCCCCCTCTTCTTGGTATCTTCTTCTTCGATCTTTGATTTTTTGTGTTGTCTCACCAACATAGCCCAATCCGCACAGACATTTGATAAGGCAAATAACATAACTTGAGGTGCAACAAAAGTGTCCCCTAATAGAATATTTCTTCCCTGATGAGGAGTGTGTGAATGTTTTGCCTTTAATCACATTGCTACATTGGACACAGCCTAGGCATGGATAGGTGCCAAGATTGGAACTGCCTGTGATGGTGGCTCTTTCTGGAGCCAAAATCAGGTAGGATTAGCCGATCCCGTATGTTTACTGGTCGTTTGTACGACATCAACGGTTTCGTATGGAAAATATTAGGTGCACTTTTTAGTAAAATGTGCCAGTGCTTGTACACTATTTTCCTAATTGCCAAACCTTGCGTGGAATATGTCGTGACACAGGGGATTCTAATATTTTATTTTTTCCTTGTGAGTTTATGCTTTAGCAAATCATCTCTAGATAAGCTCTTGGTCCGATCTAGGTTGGTCTAAAAGTTGTTTGGGAAATCCCCGACTGGAGAATTTCCTAGTCATTTGTACCATTCTTTTTACATTCAGTCTTTTGCCAGTGTAGGGAGAGGTTGCTGTGTGGAGCAGGGACAGACTGTTAGGGACACAAATCGCTAGCTAATAGGGCCACAAAAGTCCTTTTAAGGACTGGTATAGGTGTGCTATCGATAGGTGTGACTTACTGAGGGGTGAAATATACTTATAATATACTTTCTAACATAGAAAGTATATTATAGTGTATTGTGCAGCAGTTGTGTGTGGTTCTGCTGTCATACTGCAGCTACACAGAGGGACAAATGCTATTGGAACAACTAATTTCTACTGGTGTGATTTACCAGTTGCCCCCACCAAAAAAACCTGATTGAGGCAGGGGTGTTATTTACCAATAATATACGTTCTATATAGTGCATTTAGGTAGTGCAGCATTTGTCTGTGGTTTTGCTGCGTTACCGTATGTACACACAGTGAAAAACACTATTTGAAGAAATAATTTCTACTGGTGTGATTAACCAGTTGCCCCCCAAAAAACTGATTGAAGCAGGGATTTTATATACCAATAATATACATTTTATATAGTGCATTTAGGTAGTGCAGCATTTGTCTGCGGTTTTGCTGCATTACCGCATCTACAAAGAGTGACAAACACTATTGGAACCCAAAAAAACTGATTGAGACAGGGGTGTGATATACCTTCTTCCACAAATACTGTTCTTATATAAGGACTTTTGTCACAGGGTCATTTTGAAAATGACAGGCAGAGGAAGAGGCAGGCCATTCCGCAGGGGTGGTAGGGGTTGGGCAGGTGCACCAGGCCGGAGCCTAAGTGGGAAGTTGCAGAAGGTCCGTGCGATTACGTCAAAGGACGCACCAGACTTTGTTGAGTGGCTCACTCAGCCTTCCGCTTCTGCACCCTCCTCATCCTCTCTATCTGCACCCTCTTCACTCTCTGCTGTGTCCACCCCCAAAGACACCACTATCACCACCATATCCCCTTTCGCTCGAGTCAGAGGAATTATTTTCCCATACATTCCAATACCTTACTGATGCACAGCCATTCTTGGCATCGGATCAGGAAGAGGAGGTATCAACGGTCACCACCCAGCAGTCTGAAAACAGTACCCACATCAGCCCAATGAGGGTGGTCCCCGTTGTTGCTGCCTACTCCAAGATCTCTAATGTTAGTGGTGGAATTCAGGAATCAGGGGGCACACCAAATAATACATGGAGTGCAAGGGGTGGTATAAAAACCATGCCACAAAATCACCTGACCCAAGAGAGAGTCACAAGAACCACCCCATAAATGCACATTCGACAGTTAGTCAATATCAAAAATATAAAGTTTATTAGACAAACCAACAAACACACATTAAAAATTGTATACAATAGGAACAGAGAGCAGTATACAGATTATATATATATAAATATAACCGACACATACAGGTCCATTGAAATGCCAATGATAAGCATATATACTATAAACCAGCATATAAAAATCCAATATACAGCATAAAGCAAATATAAAATGAGGTGAGACCACTAAAAATACACACAGACCAAACTAAGGTCTAAATTAGAAAGCCAAACCTACATAAGCCGCTGGTACAGTGGACCTGAAAGAATGAGAAAGCGCCCAACGCGTATCGCCGGAGCAATCCGGCTTCCTCAGGGGTAAAGAGCCATATGTTGGAGTATCACGTTATATAGGGTAATAAATACAATAAAATTACATTCACCTGTGCAGCAGGGTGTTGTGAGCAATGAGGTAGCATGTCAGGCACAGTATAGCCGGAAACCGGAAGTATGGGGGTCACATGATTGGCAGGTGGAACGCAAATGTGCTCCACCTGTCAGATCACAGCCATACATTGTTCTTAAAAATGAAAAAGACCATATGGCACCATGTAATTAAAACAAAGTAAGATAAAGTCCATTGATCAAATATACATAAAGGAATCATATGCCCCAATGAGGGGACGAATATGCCAGCTAAATGGTGGACGTGTAGAAGCGGCAATCGTGAACCAGATGTGTGAAAACACATGACCGGAAATCAGATGCTGCGGTGGAACGCATAGTGCGCTCCACAAGAAATGGTGGAGCGCACGATGCGCTCGTCACACAAAAGAGGGGTGGAACGCATGGTGGAGCGCACAGTGCGCTCCACGAGGAAAGGTGGAGCGCACAATGCGCCCACCACACGGGTGGGAGGGCCTGGGCAGTGCAATATGCAAAGTAGATGCGGAGGAGCCTGCTGAACAGGAGGGCAATGTTATAGATACAATACATGGTAAAGTGACATCCAATGTAGTGTGAAATTATGCCAGACACTGGGGGCAGTTAATTGGATATAAGTGGATGCTGGAATGCTGAAAAAATAATAAATAATAATGAGTAAAGCAAAGCAACCATGCAGCCACATAATCATGTATGCCAATCAGGGGGTATATACCTATATCAAAGATCAGACCATAAGCAACGGACATGTGAGACACATCCGATGTAAATAATATATGGGGCAATCAAAGGTGATCAAGTAGACAAATGCATTCATGTTATAACCATAACCACGGTGTACATTCCTACAGGATGAAATAGTAATATAATTATAATTATAAGTATAAACAATGATGAGGATCCTAGTTTATGATCCAGAGGTGAATCCAACCTAAAAGGAGAAAAAGGAGAAAAAGTGATATGATGATAAAACACTAAATGAAATATAACGTGGGAAAGACCACGATAGTGAAAACGAAAAGTGGGGTGGGTGAATGAAATAGTGCATACCCGTGTGTAAAGAAAAATAAAGAAGTGAGGAAGACCTGTAAGGAATGAATTACTTGGTTAATTGGTAGATGCATGAGGGGATAAATAGATTACAAAAAATTCTGTGTGTATTTTTAGTGGTCTCACCTCACTTTATATTTGCTTTATGCTGTATATTGGATTTTTATATGCTGGTTTATAGTATATATGCTTATCATTGGCATTTCAGTGGACCTGTATGTGTCGGTTATATTTATTATACTGTATACCGCACTCTGTTCCTATTGTATACAATTTTTAATGTGTGTTTGTTGGTTTGTCTAATAAACTTTATATTTTTGATATTGACTAACTGTCGGATGTGCATTTATGGGGTGGTTTTTGTGACTCTCTATCGGGTCAGGTGATTTTGTTTAATGTTAGTGGTGGAGAAGGTGAGGAATCTGATGATGACGTGTCGATGAACGTCACGTGGGTGCCCACAAGAGAGGAAAAAGGAGGGGAGTTCAGAGGGAGAGACAGAGCAGCAGATAGGGAGGAGAAGCAGGCAGAACTTACAGTGCACAGGAGGCAAAAAGCAGACTGCTAATGTATCTGGAACGAAACATCCACCATGCACGGTCACATCTGGCGCTCCCAGGATGCCGGCACATGGCTCCGCAGTGTGGGCTATTTTTAATGTGTCCGCTGCTGACAATAGTGTTGCCAGTTGCAGCCTGTGCTGTCAACGCATAAGTCGCGGTAAGCCCAACACTCACCTAGGGACGACCGCCTTAAGGAGGCACCTGGCCTCCCATCACCGAGCCCCAGTGGGAGCAACACCGTCAGAACCCACAAAGCCATACTCCTGGCGCTCACCGTCCTGCCTCTTCTCCTTCTCCTCTCTCCTCCCAGTTATTCTCCACTCCAACTTCCACCGTGCCCTGTCGTCGCGTTCATCTGGCAAAAGGCAGGCTTTCTTGCCCCAAATGTTCGAGCGAAAAAAGATGATGACGCCGGATAACCCTTTTGCCCAACGGCTGACCACTGGCTTGTCAGAACTGCTAGCCCGCCAACTACTGCAATATAAACTGGTGGACTCGGAGGCCTTTAGAAAAATTGTGGCCATTGGAACAACGCAATGGAAGGTCCCCAAAAGGAAATATTTCTCCCAGAAGGGCATCCCAGAGCTATATGGCCACGTTCAGCGGCAAGTGAATGTATCTCTGGCACACAATGTCGGTGCCAAGATACATCTGACCACAGACCCATGGTCTAGCAAACACGGGCAGGGAAGGTACAATACTTTTACTGCCCATTGGGTGAACCTTCTGACGACCGTCACGCATGCAACCTGTGGCACCAGTGTAGATTTGGTGTTACCGCCATGGATTGCATGCAGACCTGCCTCTTCTTCTCCTCCTCCTACTCCATCCTCCCTCTCCTCCTCGGCTGACTCCTCCTTCCCCAGAACCTATTTGACGTGCCAGGTGAGACGTTGCCATGCTGTGCTGCATCTGTTGTGCCTGGAAGCCAAGAGCCACACCGGTACTGCACTCCTTTCAGATTTGTGGTCACAGGCAGATCAGTAGCTAACCCCGCTCAATTTGACAGTTGGTAAAGTGGTGTGCGACAACGGTGCCAATCTGCTGAGCGCGCTGAAACAGGGCAAATTGATACATGTGCTGTGCATGGCACATGTCCTGAACTTAGTCCTACAGCGATTCGTTGCCAAATACCCCGGGGTCCAGGACGTTTTGCAGCAGGCCAGGAAAATCTCTGGCCATTTCAAAAGATCTTACACGGCCATGGCTCCGCCTTGCTGACATTCATCGGCAACACCACCTGCCCGTCAGACGTCTGATTTGTGACTGCCCGACGTGATGGAATTCCACCTTGTATATGCCTAATAGGCTGCTCAAGAAAGAAACATGCAGTTAATGACTACCTGTACGAATTCTGCGGCAGGACAGGTTCTGGGGAACTTTTTTATTTTTTCACTGCATCAGTGGCTGCTCATGCACGACGCATTTAGACTTCTGCAGCCATTTGATGAGATCACAAAACTGGTATATGGCACATCTCAATCAGTATTTTGTGGAAGCAGGTGTATCGCAGCTCTCAATCAGTATTTGGTGGAAGAATGTATATAGCAATAGCACCCCTCAATCAGTATTTTGTGTAAGAAGGTATATGGCACCCCTCAATCCGTATTTGGCGGAAACAGGTATAGGCACCCCTTAATCTGTATTTTGTGAAAGCAGATGTATCGCAGCCCTCAATCAGTATTTGGTGGAAGAAGGTATATAGCAATAGCACCCCTCAATCTGTATTTTGTGGAAGAAGGTATATAGCACCCCTCAATAAGTATTAGGTGGAAACAGGTATATAGCACCCCTCAATCAGGATTTTGTATAAAAAGGTATATGGCACCCCTCAATGAGTATTTGGCGGAAACAGCTATATAGCACCCCTCAATCATTATTTGGCAGAAACAGGTATATGGCACCCCTCAATCAGTATTTTGTGGAAGCAGGTGCATCGCAGCCCTCAATCAGTATTTGGTGGAAGAAGGTATATAGCAATAGCATCCCTCAAACAGTATTTTGTTGAAGAAGGTATATGGCACCCCTCAATCAGTATTTGGCAGAAATAGGTATATAGCACCCCTCAATCAGTATTTAGCGGAAATAGGTATATTGCACCCCTCAATCTGTATTTTGTGGAAGCAGGTGTATCGCAGCCCTCAATCAGTATTTGGTGGAAGAAGGTATATATAGCACCCCTCAATCAGTATTTGGCGGAAACGGGTATGTAGCACCCCTCAATCAGTATTTGGCGGAAACAGGTATATGGCACCCCTCAATCAGTATTTTGTGGACGCAGGTGTATCGCAGCCCTCAATCAGTATTTGGTGAAATAAGGTATATAGCAATAGCACCCCTCAATCAATATTTTGTGGAAGAAGGTAAGAGACACCCCTCAATCAGTATTTGGCAGAAACAGGTATATAGCACCCTTCAATGAGTATTTGGCGGAAGCAGGTATATGGCACCCCTCAATCTGTATTTTGTGGAAGCAGGTGTATCGCATCCCTCAATCAGTATTTGGTGAAAGAAGGTATATAGCTATAGCACCCCTCAATCAGTATTTTGTGGAAGAAGGTTTATGGCACCCCTCAATCAGTATTTGGCGGAAACAGGTATATAGCACCCCTCAATCAGGATTTTGTGGTAGACGGTATATCGCAGCCCTCAAGCAGTTTTTCGGGGAGCAACAGGTATATCACACCCGTTGCAATTATTTAGTCCAATAGCGTTTGTCCCTCTATCTAGCTGCGGTATCGCAGCTGAACCACACACAACTGCTGCACTATACAAATACACTAAAATATAATTTCTTTGTTGGAAAGTATATTATAAGTATATCACACCCCTCTATATCACACCTATTGATAGCACACCTGTAAGAGTCCTTAAAAGGACTTTTGTGGCCCTATTAGCTAGCGTTTGTTGTCCCTAACTGTCCCTGCTCCAAAATGCAACCTCTCCCTACACTGACAAAACACATAATGTAAAATGGCTTCCAGATTGGGTTCTGTTATAGGGTTGGGGGTGTGTCCATGTGCTGAAACATCTCAATTGGCTGTCCTGTCCCATCTGATCGATGTGCCATGGGTCAAGTTCGGCGCTATGCAAACAAATATGGCGCGTGCAAATATCTCCATATGTTCCCATGTTCGGCAAATCGTGAACAAGCAAAGTTTGCCGCAAAACGACCACCGGATGAACTTCAAGGCCATCTCTAATACAGAATATAGTCCTTGTGTACAGTGGAGATTGCAATCTAATGTATCTGTCTTAGGCAGCTATTTTCTAGCTGGGTTCAATATTATAGAAATGCTAAACTAAAAAGTACATTGTATCAGAATACATAGATGCCATCCGTGTAAACACAAGGGAAGATTAAAAATTCCATGCAAATGCTTTGTTCAGATGCTTGATTTTTGTGAAATGGATTATTTATAATGCTCAAATATTTATTATAATCCATTCAGAATCTATAATTCCTAACACAAGATGTTTGTTATACTAGCAAATGAAGTGGTGGATGACAAATATTTAAAGTATATAATAGTAAAAACAATAAATCAAGCGTCAGGCTTTATTTAGAGGGTGATAATGCAATGGCAAAATCTGGGCTCTCTCAGTTTAGATCACCATAGAACCTCACTTGAATAAGACCTTAGAATGGATTTAGTCAAGGTTGTTATGACTATTTGTAGGCATCTCATATTTAGCAGTCAGCCAAAGGGTCCTCTTAAAAATAATGCAATGATGTCAGCCATAGTCCTTGTTGTCAGTGACAGTTGTTAGTCACACATTATGCAGCCCTAGATCACTTTCACTCATTTGTATCACTCACTTCCTTCATCTATATTTTCTTCTTCCTGGACTGATTAGACAGTCAGAGTTAAGCACTACAATGGTATGTCCGGAAGAAGCAAACATTAGAAGAATAAGGCCTCTTTCACACATCAGAGAATCACTGACACGTACCGATAGACTTTAAAGGGAACCTGTCACCGGGATTTTGTGTATAGAGCTGAGGACATGGGTTGCTAGATGGCCACTAACACATCCGCAATACCCAGTCCCCATAGCTCTGTGTGCTTTTATTGTGTAAAAAATCTGTCCTCAGCTCTATACACAACCCATATCCTTAGCTCTATACACAAAATCCCGGTGACAGGTTCCCTTTAATGTGTGTATTGACACATCAGTGGTTTTCCATGGACCATGGGTCTGTGGTAACACCACAGAAGCATGCCCTATTTTGTCTATTATTACGGCTATCTCATGCACATTAAAGTCTATGGGACTGTAATAACCATGGGCACAACATGGATGCCATCCATGCCTGGTCAGTGGTTTTCACAGATTATTGCGAGTTGATGATCTGGAAATTAATTTTCAGCCCATGAGATAAGGGTGGGTTTCAATGGTTGGACCTGCACCTATTGGATATTTATGGTATTTCCACTTACCGTATTTTCTGGCTTATAAGATGACTTTCTAACACTAGAAATTATTTTCAAAAGTTGGGGCTCATCTTATACGCCCAGTATACTCAAATCCGATGGTATATTCTAACCCCCAGGCGTTCCCATGGTGATGAGGACGCTTGCCTGGGGGTTAGAACATACTATTGATCTGAGTTTTCACGATCTCAGTGAGATCGTGAAAACTCAAATCCGATGGTATATTCTAACCCCCAGGCGTTCCCATGGTGACGGGGACACTTGCCTAGGGGTTAGAATATACAGGGCCCCGCTGCTCATAGGAGTAAACATTTATAAACTGTAATCCGTAACTTTAACTTTAAGTCAGCGCTCATCTCTTTACTAGGGTACCTTACTCTCAGCTCCCATAACAGGCAGTGCTGGTGGCGCTCACTCACTGATGTCACGCGCATGCTCCTCCCACTAGGCAGCGCAGGCGTGTGACGTCAATGAGTGAGCGCCGCCCGCACTGCCTGTTACCGGAGCTGAGAGTAAGGTACCCTAGTAAAGAGATGAGCGCTGATTTAAAGTTAAAGTTATGGATTGCAGTTTATAAATGTATACTCCTGTGAGCGTCGGGGAGGGGGATCTGTGGATGGCACTGTTATGGGGAGGGGTATCTGTGGATTGCACTGTTTAGGGGGACCTGTGGATGGCACGGTTTAGGGGGGGGGATCTGTGGATTGCACTGTTTAGGGGGGGATCTGTGGATGGCACTGTTATGGGGAGGGGGATCTGTGTATGGCACTGTCATGGGGGGGATCTATGGATGGCACTGTCATGGGGGGGATCTGTGAATGGCACTGTCATGGGGAGGGGGATCTGTGGATGGCACTGTTTAGGGGGGATCTGTAGATGGCACTGTTATAGGAGGGGGATCTGTGGATGACACTGTTATAGGGAGGAGATCTGTGGATGACACTGTCATGGGGTGGATCTGTGCATGACACATATAGCATGCGATGCTATATAGTGTCATCCATAGATCCCCCCATAGCAGTGTCATCCACTGATCCCCCTCCCCATAGCAGTGTCATCCACAGATCCCCCTCCCCATAACAGTGCCATTCACAGATCCCCCTCCCCATAACAGTGCCATCCACAGATCCCAGTCAGTTCCCTGGACTGGAGAAGATCGTCTTGAAGACAGGGAGGGCTGGGCATTCAGGGGTAATCTTATACGGCGAGTATAGCCCAAACCCTATATTTTAAATGGAAAAGTTGGGGGTCGTCATATGACATAAATGTCCCAAATTGTACAACTGATGAGCATCTGTCATTGTGTTAGTATTTTCCATCAGTAAAAAAGGTTTGATTGACCAGACCAGTTGCCCATTTATAATCCTTCAGCTCTAAAAGGAATGCTAACATGTGACCATATTATGACTGTCTGATTGTGGCTTGATTCCATATGATATCACCTATAAACCCACAATAAGTCCTAAAAAATAACCAAAAATGTATACATTTTTATTGACAAAATCAATATTGCATACTGACCCCACTCTATATTACTGGGTGGCATAAAAAACATGTATATAGGGAAGAATCCCACAGTGCTAAGTTATATGACAAGTTATACCCTACAAACACTTATAAAGTGCATAATGCCCCGCAGAAGCATCAGCGTAAGGTGCGTTGGCGTACTGGGTATCACTTTTGTCTGTATTTTGGCTTTCTGTACATGCATGTCTAGGGTAGTGTTTTACAAGTTAGGTTATTTATGGTATGTAAGATAGTATTAGGGTACTTTCACACTTGTGGCAGAGGATTCCGGTAGGCGGATCCGTCTGACAAATACATTGAAATGCACTGAAATCCGTCTCTCCGGTGTCATCCGGAAAAACTGATCCAGTATAAAAAAAATCAGCATTTTTTTCAGTCTACGCATGCGCAGACCGTAATGCCGGATCCATTTTGCCAGCACACTTAATGACGAATCCGGCACCAATACACTTTAATGTAAATTAATGCCGGATCCGGCATTCTGGCAAGTGTTCAGTCTTTTTGGCTGGAGAGAAAACTGCAGCATTCTGCGGTATTTTCTCCATCCTAAAATGGCAAAAAGACTGAAGACATCCTGACGCATCCTGAACGGATTGCTCTCCATTTAGAATGCATTAGGACAAAACTAATCAGTTCTTTTCCGGTATTGAGCCCCTAGGTTGGAACTCAATACCGGAAAAGAATAACGCTAGTGTGAAACTACCCTTACCTGTATTGTTTGTCATTATGCACTTTGTATGTATGTGGGGTATAGCTAAAGAGAGTCAAGCCTTGTAACTGACCATTGTTGGATTTGTCCATATATACATTTTTTTTTTTAAGGCTACCCAGTAATAGACAGCCTCTATACTCCAGAGTCTGTATACCTAATTATGAACTTAGCATTGTGGAATTTTGTCACTGTCTACATACCTAGAAATATCAAGTGGGCTCAGTGTGCAATTTGTGTCACTCCATTATTTTAATTATTTTTCCTTTTGCATTTATTGATTTTGTCAATAAACATTTATGTATTTTTGAGGCCGTATTGTGTGTTTATAAGTGATATACAGATTAAATTTAGTAATATCACAAATTACTGGTATGTTCAGTAAATAATACCAATTGGATATTAATGACCTAATCTGAAGATAGGTCATCAATGCTAGGAGCATGGAAAACCCCTTTCAATTGGATCACTTGCTAATGAGGATGAAGTTACAAGTGATATATATGATGATTAACTAAGTTGCAAAAATGTAGCAATGATACTGATCACATTCTGCTTGTAGGAAACAAATGCAGATCACTCCAGGTTCTTATGTTTATAGCTTTACAATATGATATTTGCTCTTGGATCAGGAAAACCATGATAAAACACCTTTGGGCATTAAAATAGTATAAGCAAAAACAAGTGGCTCTCCAGTGGATAAAGTGAAGTCAAAAAAATTTATTCTCCCATGTTCACAAGCCTTGTGAACATAATTTTGTGACTTCTCTTTATCCACTGTAGGGCTGAGTCTTGTTTATTATACTGGTATGATTGGATCCCCAAGTCAGGTCCCTGGAAGAAATTCAAGCTTCAATCTACAGTGCAGCTCTGTCCTTTTGTGAATTTGTTGGGGTAGTGACTAGCACATAAAGCAACCAAATGAAATAATATTCCTGCCTAACCAACAAAGCATTGAAAAAAATATATACTGGATTTATAATATATACATACACTTTTGAATAATGTCTATTTTTAGGCCTATTGCATTTTTGCAAACTGCAAATTAAAGCGACCCTCTGGTTTCAAATTATTCACATTAGCAGGGAATATAACGTACATTGTGCTCTTCATTCCACTGAATGGATCACAGATCCTTGATGAAGGAAACCGGTCATAATGAAACATGTTGGAAGCTTTGTGGCTACCAATAGCGCCCTCGCGGAGCCAAGTGATGTCACTGTGGACCCCTTAAGATTGGCAGAAGCTTGTGACGTTAGCATGCTACTGGCCGGAATGGCTCCATGAGCACCGTCACAAGCATATAGTGCAAACTTCACCTTGTTTTTCTGTTTACCTTTGATACCGCCATGGTTCGGCTGCAAAGGGGCCCCATGCGGGAGGGGGTCCCTTCTTACCGGCGGCAGGGGGAGATGAGCGTTTCTATTGTGGAAGCACTCATCTCTCTGTAGTCATCTGTGTTGCCCAGGGGCGTAACTACCATAGAGGCAGACCATGTGACTGCTATAGGGCCCAGGGCAAGAGGGGGTCCAGTCTTAGTTGGCATTATCTCTTCTTCTACTGGAGGTGAAAACTTGGTTAGGACTCTTCCCTCTAAAGGAACAACTTTTAGCAAATGAAGCAGTGGAAAAATGTCTCAATGGTCATTGAAAAAGGTTTAGGCAGAATCCCTTCTGTCCTGTGTGTTGGGTCTGGTTTGATACGTGCTATGGGGCTTTTACTTCTCTATGTATGCCACTGGTATCGTCGTCCTTAAGACAGCGATACAGATGGCTGCACTGCAGGGCAGGGGAGAGGCGTCTCCCTTCCCCAGTCCTCTGATAGACTGCAGACCTAGTGCCTATAGCTTACCAAAGGCTGGCACAGGCAGTGCAATGATGTCATCGCGCCACCAGAGCTGTAGAGTGCGGGATATATGCCGGAAGACTCCTGCATCGCAGCTCTGAAAGTGGCATGGAGGTAAGTATATGTGTTTATTTTTTTTCATTTACACTATGCTGGGGGCCCTATCTTATTTACTGGCACACATGGGGGGCACTATGGGGCCTTATTTTATATACTGGCACACATGAGGGGCACTATGGAGGGGTAAAAGTACTATGGGGGCACTATTTTATATACCGGCACACAGTGGGAACACTATGGAGGGGTAGGAGCACTAGGAGGGCCCTATCTTATATACTGGCAAACATGGGAGGCACTATGGGGGCCCTTTTTAAAATTCTGGCTCACATGGGGGCACTATGGAGAGGGGGAGCACTATGGGGGCCCTATCTTATATACTGGCACACATGGTGGGCACTATGGAGAAGGGGGCACTATTGGGGTCATTATATAGGGGCATTATACTGGCACACATTATGGGGTCATTTTATACTGGCACATTATGTCAGGCACCAGGGGGACAAGGGGAGGAGCACTATAGGGGCACCATATAGGAGTATTTTATACTGATACAAATTATAGGGCACTATGGGCACCTTAGCTCAACTGGGGCACTAATAGGTTTTTGGGCACACAGTAGGGCCATCGGCACACATTATGAGGGCACTATGGAGACATTGGCTCTACAGGGCATTTTTATGTACTGGCACACATTATAAGGGGCATTTTTCTACTGTTACATATTATAAAGAGAATTATTACTGGGGCTTAGTGGGGACATTATTACTTTTAAGAACACTATTACTACTACTAAAATCAAAATGCAGCATAGTCCAGTGGCAGTTATTCAGCAGATTAGCATGAAGAGCTGGTTGTCAGGTTTTGGAACGTGCCTTGTTTTTTACTCAACCTCACTATGTGAACAGTGGTCTGTGACTAAATAGCCACCTCCTATCCCAGGTACTTCCTTTTACTGTTCACACATGCTGGTTAATTAACTGTTAAATTCACATACTGTATGTGGTAAAAGCGTCCAATGTCCTATTTCAGTACAAAAAGGAAAAATATATGCGCATTTCACTTCTGCAGTTATATGTGGTGAAAGCGTTCAGTGTCCTATTTCCATACAAAAAGGAAAAAATATATATGCACTTCACTGTTGCATTTATTTATGAAAGAGTTAAGTGGCCTATTTTAGTACAAAAAGGAAAAATATATATGCATTTCACTTTTGCAGTTATATGTGGTGAAAGCGTTTATTGGCCTATTTCAGTATAAACAGAAAAATATAGTCTCAGTTCACTTCTGCATTTATTTCTGCTAAAAGCATTTACTGGCCTATTTCAGTACAGAAAGAAAAAAATATACTCACTTCACTGGTGCATTTATTTCTGCTAAAAGTGTTTACTGGCCTTTTTCAGTACAAAAAGAAAAATATATTCTCAGTTCATTTCTGCAGTTATATATGTTGAAATTGTATAGAAAGAAAAAAGTATATGCACTTCACTGGTGCACTTATTTGTTGCAAAAGCGTTTAGTGGCCTATTTCATTATAGAAAGAAAAAAATATATACGCCCTTCACTGGTGCACTTATTCGTGGCAAAGGGATTTAGTGGACTATTTCAGTACAGAAAGAAAATTGTATACGCGCTTCACTGGTAAATTTATTAATGCTAAAAGCGTTTACTGGCCTATTTTAGTACAAAAAGAAAAATATATTCTCAGTTCACTTCTGCAGTTATATGTGTTGAAAGCGTTTACTGGCCTATTTCAGTACAAAAAGAAAAATATATTCTCAGTTCTGCAGTTATATGTGTTGAAATTGTACAGAAATAAAAACATATACTCACTTCACTGGTGCACTTATTTGTGGCAAAAGCATTTAGTGGCCTATTTCATTATAGAAAGAAAAAAATATATACGCACTTCACTGGTGCACTTATTTGTGGCAAAAGCGTTTAGTGGCCTATTTCAGTACAGAAATAAAAATATATACTCACTTCACTGGTGCATTTGTTTCTGCTAAAAGCGTTTACTGGTGTATTTCTGTACAAAAAAATATATATTCTCAGTTCACTTCTGCAGTTATATGTGTTAAAAGCATTTATTGGCCTATTTCAGTACAGAAAGAAAAATATATACTCGCTTCACTGGGGCATTTGTTTCTGCTAAAAACATTTACTGGCCTATTTCACTAAAAAAAGAAACATATATTCTTAGTTGAAATTGTACAAAAAGAAAAAAAATATATGCACTTCACTGGTGCACTTATTTGTGGCAAAATAGTTTAGTTGCCTATTTCATTATAGAAAGAAAAAGATCTACACACTTCACTGGTAGAGATGTCCCGAACTATTCGCCGGCAGTTCCCGGTGAACATAGCTCGTTCGCGTTTGCCGTGGTGGGCGAACATATGCGATGTTCGGTCCGCCCCCTATTTGTCATCATTGAGCAAACTTTGACCCTGTACATCACAGTCAGCAGACACATTCCAGCCAGTCAGAAGCATACCCTCCCTCCCAGACCCTCCCACCTCCTAGCAAAAAGCAAGGACAGCATCCATCTTAGATTCATTCGGAAGCTGCAGTCTTAGTGAGAGGAGGGACAGTGTAGCTGCTGCTGATTTAATAGGGAAATCGATAGCTAGGCCAGTGTATTCAGTGTCCACTCCAGTCCTGAAAGACTCATCTGATCTGCTGTTAGGACAGCGTCATGACAGCACCCCAAAAAAGCCCTTTTTAGGACAAGTACATCAGTCTGCTTTTTTTCCCTACTGTAATCTAATTGCAGTTGCCTGCCAGCGTGTGTGTCAGGCCCACAGCGTATACTGTGCCCACTTGCCCAGTGCCACCACTCATATCTGGTGTCACAGTAGCTTGCATAAATTTTTTGGGGGGGACTGTAATATAATTTCAGTTAGTTGCCTGCAAGCGTGTGTGTCAGGCCTTTGTGTCAGCGTGTACTGTGCCAACTACTGCTAGTGAACAGTGCCACTCATATCTGGTGTCACAGTAGATTACATTTAAAATAAAAGAAAACCTTTTTTGACTGTAATATAATTGCAGTTAGTTGCCTGCAAGCAAGCGTGTGTGTCAGGCTTTTAGCGTCAGCGTGTACTGTGCCAACTACTGCCAGTGAACAGTGCCACCAGTGCCACTCATATCTGGTGTCACAGTAGACTACATTTAAAAAAAAGAAAACATTTTTTGACTGTAATATAATTGCAGTTACTTGGCTGCATGCGTTTGTGTCAGGCATACAGCGTCAGCGTGTACTGAGCCAACTTCTGCCAGTTAATAGTGACACCACTCATATCTGGTGTCAAAGTAGATTACATTAAAAAAAAAACAGCAATTTTGACTAATATAATTGCAGTTACTTGGCTGCAAGCGTGTGTGTCAGGCATACAGCGTCAGCGTGTACTGTGCCAACTACTGCCAGTGAACAGTGACACCACTCATATCTGGTGTCACAGTAGCTTGCACGCATAGTACAACTAATCTAAAAAAAATGACAGGCATAGGCAGGCCACCCCGCAGGAGCCGTCGTGGTCGTGGTGCTGTGATTTCCTTTGGCCCTAGAATAATGCCCAGTGTTCAGAGGCCACGTACCCTGAACTCGAAAAGTTCTGAGGACATAGTCTGGCTAACACAGGACACCCAATCATCTACAGCTTCCGCTCGGAACCTTGACGCACCATCATCCTCCAGCTCAGCTTCGGGCACCTCTCAAGTTATCACTTGCCCGCCTGCCACCACCACCGCCAGAGGAGTTATTTATGCAGCATATATGTTGTGTGGTCTTTGCTCGAGGGTAAAATGCAAAGCTGTTTTCTGGATTATCTCACAGGGCCATGATCCTCCATCACTTATTGTTATTAACCCCTCCCTTGCCAGCCCACCCAGCCCCTAATGGAAACAAGTAACCTAATGGACCTTAATGAATCATTGGGGTCCGTCCAAGTGGTCCAACATGTGATGGAGTGGAGGCTGGAGCATAGAGCCGGCACTAACTCCTTCCTGGGCTGGCTAAGTAGGGCGAGGGCACTAGGGCAGCTGGGCAGGCTTCCACAATTCTTTCCAGTCCCAGAACAGAAGTTCCCGCCGCCGCGCCTGGCTGCAAGGCTGCAAGCCTGAAAACCAGAATTGACTGTCTGGCAGTGGCAGGCAGGCTGAAGCGTGCTAATCTGAAGGCGGCATGAGGCAGCGGGCAGCGGCCGGCGTCTGACGTCACCTGTGCAGCTGTGTTCCTCTGCGCAGCGGCTCAGAGAGTCAGAACCTTTTAAAGGGGAATGCAGCCAGGTATAAATTACCATGTAATCGGAAATCAGCGGGGCGGGGGCGATGTCGGGCAAGGAATAATAAATCGGCTCTAGCGACGCAATGAAGTTCAAGTTGCTGACAAATGGGGGGAATAGAAAAATAAAATCAAAAATTGGAACTGGCAAGGCCCCTTACTGGGGTATCGGCTGTACCCCCCTGATGGCGGCCCTGACGACAGTGTCACGGTGTCTTGGGGTTGACTTGCCTGAAAGCAGAAAGTCACACCTGACCAGCACTCCTGTCCACCCTGAACGCACAGGTGGATCAGTGGCTGACTCCGCACAAACTGGAGATCGGCAAAGTGGTGTATGACAACAGAAGCAATTTGTTGGCGGCATTGAATTTGGGCAAGTTGACACATGTGCCGTGCATGGCACATGTGTGGAATCTGATCATACGCTTTGTGCACAAGTACCCAGGCTTACAAGATGTCATCAAGCAGGCCAGGAAGGTGTGTGGCCGTTTCAGGCGTTCCTACACGGCCATGGCGCACTTTTCAGATATTCATTGGCGAAACAACATGCCAGTGAGGCGCTTGGTTTGCGACAGCCCAACCCGTTGGAATTCAACACTCCTAATGTTCGACCGCCTGCTCCAACAAGAAAAAGCAGTCAACGAGTATTTGTATGACTGGGGTGCTAGGACAGCCTCTGCGGAGCTGGGTATTTTTTTTGCCACGTTACTAGATGCTCATGCGCAATGCCTGTAGGCTCATGCGTCCTTTTGAGGAGGTGACAAACCTAGACAGTCGCACCGAAGGCACCATCAGCGACATCATCCCATTTGTTTTCTTCCTGGAGCGTGCCCTGCGAAGAGTGCTGGATCAGGCCGTAGATGAGCGTGAATAGGAAGAGTTGTGGTCAGCATCACCACCAGAAACGGTCTTATCAGCATCGCTTGCTGGACCTGCGGCAACGCTGGAAGAGGAGTCTGAGGAAGAGGAGTCAGAGGAGGAATGTGGCTTTGAGGAGGAGGAAGACCAACTACAGCAGTCATCCCAGGGTGCTCGTTGTCACCTATCTGGTACCCGTGGTTTTGTACGTGGCTGGGGGGAAGAAGAGATCTTCAGTGAGATCAGTGAGGATGAGGAACGGGACATGAGTAGCTCGAAATCCAACCTTGTGCAAATGGGGTCTTTCATGCTGTCATGCCTGTTGAGAGACCCTCATATAAAAAGGCTGAAGGAGAACGACCTGTACTGGGTGGCCACGCTACTAGACCCCCGGTATAAGCAGAAAGTGCCTGAAATGTTACCAAATTACCGGAAGTCGGAAAGGATGCAGCAGTTCCAAAACAAGTTAAAAAGTATGCTTTACACACCGTATAAGGGTGCTGTCACAGTACAACAGGAATCTAACAGAGGAAGAGGTGAAAGTAATCCTCCACGCCGGTAAGGACAGGACACTTTACAGACGTGTTGTTGATGGAGGACATGCAGATCTTTTTAAGTCCTACGCATTGCCACAGCCCTTCGGGGTCCACCCTCAGAGAACGACTCGACCGACAGGTAGCAGACTACCTCTCCTTAACTGCAGATATCTACACTCTGAGAAGCGATGAACCCCTTGACTACTGGGTGTGCAGGATTGACCTGTGGCCTGAGCTATCCAAATTTGCGATAGAACTTCTGGCCTGCCCCGCTTCAAGTGTCCTGTCAGAAAGGACCTTCAGTGCAGCAGGAGGTATTGTCACTGAGAAGAGAAGTCGCTTAGGTCAAAAAAGTCTAGATTACCTCACCTTTATTAACATGAATGAGGCATGGATCCCGAAGGGACTGACAGTGGGCGATACATTTGACTAAAAAAGGCCTGATGAGATGAAATGCCTTGGGCTAAAAATGGTCCACACGCTGCTGTATTTTATCTTTGCATGCCGGATGACTTTTGTGACTTCTCCGCCACCAACTAGGGTTCAAACCTCAATTTTTTAGGGCACTTTCTGTCTGGAAAGGCGACTGCAACAATACCTAATTTTTCAGGCATGCCTAATTTTTCTGGCCTCTGGTGCTGCACTGTGGCTGCAAAAAAAAAAAAAAAAAAAAGGCACATACATTTGTCAATTCCCCTTCGTGATCATTACCTTGTTGTGGTGAAGGGGCTTGCGTATCACAATGAAGCGATCACCTCTATGAGTGTGTTGGCAATAGCAATGTTGGCACATCCCAGATGATAAGGTCGTGGCTTCATTGTGAACAGACCAAAAGCGATCAGCTGGATAATTTTGCATAGAAAAAACATGAATTTTCTTTGTGATCATTAAAGCCTAATAGGCCAACAATGGTCCCACACTGCAGAATCATTGTTTTCTGGGTCACTTAACTGTCACTGAACTACCTCAGCACAACCATAGGCTTTGAAAAACCGCCATCGCCTGCAATCTCCCAAACGTGCACACGAGCACAGTCATCACTACACCAATATTGACGCATAGAGGAATAAAATTTATGTCATGAGTGTGTCAACTATTGACAAGTCTTTGCAGTTGTCTACAATCTATTCGATACATGTCCCCTCATAGGGGACGTAACAGGGATTAAACTCATAGGAATAGTACTACTTAACACACCACTCATATCTGGTGGCACAGTACATTGCAAAGCGTACGCGCAGTGCCCCAAATTGGAAGTAAGAGGACCGACCAAGAATCTTTTTCCATCTCCGGTTCCTAAAATCTATTTCATACACCGGCCCCTGATAGGGGACGTAATAGGGATTAAACTGGTAAGAAAAGATTTTTTTTATTAAAAAAAAAAGAGGACAGCCTCTCCGGAGCTGGGTATTTTTGGGCCGCGTTACTGAACGCTCATGCACAATGGCTGTAGGCTCATGTGTCCTTTTAACGGAGATGACAAACCTGGTCAGTCAAACCCAAGGCAACATCATCGACCTCATCCCATATGCATTTTTTCTGGAGCGTGCCCTGCGAAGAGTGCTGGATCAGGCTGTAGATGAGCATGAAGAGGAAGAGTTGTGGTCACCATCACCACCAGAAGCAGCCTTGTGTTAGTCCACTTGAAAGAACTTTTCCATTACTATTGTGGCCAGAAAGAGTCCCTGTGGGTTTTAAAATTCGCCTGCCTATTGAAGTCTATGGCGGTTCCCCGTTGCGAACGGAAAATTTTATGTTTGCGACATCTCTATTTACTGGTGCACTTATTTGTGGCAAAAGCATTTAGTGGCCTATTTCAGTACAAAAAGAAAACTATATATGCACTTCACTGGTACATTTATTTGTGGTGAAAGCGTTTAGTGGCCTATTTCAGTACAAAAATAAATTTTTCTTTTTCTTTTTTTAGGGGTGTTTTAATTTATTTAGTTCAGCTAAAAGTATGTCAGACAGAAGTGCCAGGCTACGCACAGTGGAGTGGCAGAGGCATAAATGTTTCTGGCGCAGGCAGAGGTCGCAGAGCCCTTAATTAGAGGGGTCGCAGATGGCTTGCATATACTACATGCCTCCAACATAATTCTTGAATCTCTACATTAAAATAATGTATTTGCTGTAAATCACGAGAGGGGCATAGCTGGAGACATTGACTTCACAAGAGATACAGAACAGCGAAGTTAAGCCACCTCTATTTGCTTCCTGCTGTTTACTGCTCCTGAATTAAAATTGGGGCAACCAGCTTCAGCTTCCTCTGATATGTATGACTACGGAGTCCTTTTGTTATGGCTTTGCACAGGGAGCAAGATTGTTACATACAATTCTGATAGAACTCCTGATCTTAAGAAACTGGACTTGGACTCCAAAGCAGAGGCTCTCCTGTCATGTCTTGTGTGCCTTGGAGATCAAATGCAGACAGAGCAGAGCAAAAACACATGAATGTTTTCAACTTAGTAAAGCTGCTTGATTTAATTGTGAATAGATTGTAAAGGCAAAGTCTGCTGGTGTGTTATCATCGTTTTTATTATGTTTACTGCAGGACCCACGATGACGTAATTTGGTCCATACCGCAAAAGGAGGTCTACAATCAACCATCAATTTTCCTGAAGAAAACATGGTTGAAATAAAAAATGTCACCAATGAAAGGATAATAGAATTCGGTTCATACAGAAGAAAGTCTACAATCACCCATCAATCCATCAATTTTCCCCCAAAAAGCCTGTTTCACATGAAAAATATCACCACTACGTAATTCGGTCCATACCGCAAAAGAAAGTCTACAACCACCCACCAATTTTCCTGAAGAAAACATGGGGAAATAAAAAAAGTTGCACCAATGAAAGGATAATGGAATTTGGTTCATACAGAAGAAAGTCTACAATCACCCATCAATTTTCCCAAACAAAACCTGTTTCACATAAAAAATTTCACCACTACGTAATATGCAAGGGCCTGCAGGTGAGCTGACCCTGTAAAACATTATCTGCGAGGGCCTGCAGTTTTTTGTTTCATAAAGCTGTGCACTGTATACATACTGAAACTATCGACAAACACAAATATGACACACATGATCTAGGAGGTATAGTCTTTAATTTTCATAATAACCCTTAAAATCTTAGGTCATATTTAGAGATGAGCGAATTGAATTTCAAGAAAAATTTGATTTGCACCGAATGCGAATTTCCTTGCGCTTCGTGGTAACGAATCACATTTTTTCCTAAAATGGCTGCTGCATGTGTGAGGACATGGAGAAAGGAACTCTGGGAAGGCGGGATCACCCATAATGCCATGCATGCATCCAATCAGCAGCCAGCCAGCCCTGTGACATCACAGCCCTATAAATAGCGGCAGCCATCTTAGATTCTGCCATTTACTAGTGTACTTAGTGCAGGGCAAGATGTCTGCAGGCGCTAGGGACAGTGATAGAAAAAATTTCATTGTGCTAAAAAAAAAAGATTTACAAGTGCAGAAAGAATATTCAAGGTGTAGGGACAGGATAGGGAGGAATCATGCCACAGCATTTCTGTTGAACAGGGTTCATTTGGGGAGGTGACAGAGCAGTCAGCATTTGTACTGCACTGAGGAGAAGGCTCAGGAGGAGGATACGGTCTCCATAAATTCCTATGTTTGAGGTGGTAATAGTGGCTCCCGTATCCATGGTATTGGTGGTCGGAGCAGCGACAGTGGCAGTTGGGGCAAATGCAGAGCAGGGGTTGGGACCAAGGATCTGACTATGATATCTCACAGTCTGATAAAAGTAGAAGGGTGGGAGAGGACGCCGATGATGACTGTGTGCTGGACAGGACCTAGGAGCTGGACTGGGGTGCTGAGGAAGAGGCAACATCAGTGGAGGAGGGTGGTGGTGGCTAGTGTTGAGCGTGAATATTCGAATATCGAATTTTTTTCGCGAATATCGGCACTTCGCTAATTCGCGAATATTTCGAATATAGTGATATAAATTCGATATTTCGAATATTCGTTTTTTTATTTTTATTATTGTTATATTTTTTTCTTCCCCACTTCCCTAAAGTTGTTCTTACCTGTCCTTTGGATTCCTGGCTTCCTAGCTGCTCCAGTCAGTGCCCGTTGCCGCTTCTGC
Source organism: Bufo gargarizans (assembly GCF_014858855.1). NCBI lineage: Eukaryota > Metazoa > Chordata > Amphibia > Anura > Bufonidae > Bufo > Bufo gargarizans. Next base: position 116,633 of record NW_025334143.1, on the reverse strand, counting down.
CGACTTCCATATCCCGTCCCCATCGCATCCCCATCACCATGGGAACGTCTCCATATACTAGAATGTACTGTCGGATTTGAGAATTACGTTGAAATCGCAATTCGATTATTTCAAGTTATAATAATCGAATTTCGATTTTAAGTTAAAGGCTACTCTCCTATTGAAATAGCAATGCGATTAATTCAAGTTATAAAAATCAAATTTCGATTTTAACTTAGCACTGCTTGTGGGGATGTGCTTGTGGTAGGCTACGGTAGCGGCGGCAGTATTGAGGCAATCATAGACAGTCTTTGTGATACACTGTGACTTTATTCACACCAACGGCATAACAGGCAATGTGCAGACCACACAGGTGCATATCCACATAGTGCATAGAACAAAAGTCCTTCCATAGAAAATAAACAGCAGGTTTGAGTCACCTTGTTTTGGACAGCCCACAGCAGTTCTGCAGGCTTCTAGGCTATCTGCCTTTGTCTCCCTCAGGCCAGCGCCCCTTCGGCTTGTAGCACCACAGGTCCCAGGGCTATCCTTCAATGTGTGCTGCGCCCAGACTCTCCTTCATCAGCACTCACTCTGTCTGTGGAAATCTCCAGCACAGCAAGACACACCCCACCCCCATCATCAGCAGGCTGGGTTCTTTAAAGGCCCAGCTCCACCAAAAACCTGGGCTGGCCGTCGGGAACAGGCACCCCCCACTCTTTACCTGATCCCAGTAAGAACCGGCCCGGACACGCTGCGCCAGCAGCATTCGCCGCTGTAACCGCAATGATCCGGTTCTTACTCCACCGAGGCCAGGACCTCTGGTGGCACGTATCGTCCGTCCATTATTATTCCGGGGAGACTCCTACATATCCCCCCCCTTTGTTCACCCCTGAGGGCTTGAACATACTGTTCAAGCCTGAGGGGGTGAACACACGCACAGCAGTGTACCCGGGACAGGGCATCTGCGTTCCCCCGTAAACGGCCGGCCCTGTGCTCAACAGTGAACTTAAAGTTCTGGAGTGACAAGAACCACCTGGTAACCCGAGCACTCCCCTCCTTAGCCCGACTCATCCACTGGAGAGGGGAGTGGTCGGTCACCAGACGGAATCTTCTCCCCAGAAGGTAATATCTGAGAGACTCGAGTGCCCACTTGATGGCGAGGCACTCTCTCTCCACAATGCTATACCGGGTTTCTGCTGGGGTAAGCTTGCGGCTTAGAAAAACCACGGGGTGCTCTTCCCTGTTGAGCTCTTGGGAAAGCACAGCCCCTAGTCCTACTCCCGAGGCATCTGTTTGAACTACAAACTCCCGCTTGAAGTCGGGCGTCACCAGAACTGGGGACTCACATAGGGCCGACTTCAAACGGGAGAACGCCTCCTTCTCCCCCCAGCGAACCATCACCGACTTTCTACCCTTCAAGAGGCCGGTTAACGGGGCTGCCAAGGTGGCAAAATGGGGAATGAACCTCATGTAGTACCCAATCAGGCCCAAAAATGACCGTACTTGCTTGGACGTACGAGGCCTGGGCCAATTCCGGATTGCTTCAACTTTATTTACTTGGGGCCTAATGACTCCGCGTCCAATCACATACCCCAAATAGCGAGCTTCCTCTAGTCCCACCGAGCATTTTTTTGGGTTGGCAGTTAACCCCTCCTTCCTTAGAGAATCTATCACTGCCTGAAGTTTTGACAAATGACCCTCCCAGTCTGGGCTAAACACGACTATATCACTTAGATACGCGGAGGAATACTGGTGATGGGGCTTGAGGACGACATCCATCAGACGCTGGAACGTAGCCGGAGCGCCATGCAACCCAAAAGGCAACACCCTATACTGAAAAAGCCCCTCTGGGGTGACAAAGGCCGTCTTCTCCTTTGCCGCCTCCGTCAGAGGTACCTGCCAGTAGCCCTTCGTGAGATCTAGGATCGAAAAATACCGGGCTTTTCCCAGCCGCTCTATCAACTCGTCTACCCGAGGCATGGGATAGGCGTCAAATTTTGATACCTCATTCAATTTCCTAAAATCATTACAGAACCGTAATGAACCATCCGGTTTGGGAATAAGGACAATCGGGCCAGCCCACTCGCTCTTTGACTCTTCTATGACCCCTAGACGTAGCATCGATCTTACCTCCTGCGAAATGGCCTGTCGCCGAGCCTCCGGTACTCGGTATGGTCTTAGGCGGACTTTCACCCGGGGCTCGGTGACAATGTCATGCTCGATCAAGGTGGTACATCCAGGAAGGTCAGAGAATACGTCCCTATTCCGACTAACAAATTCTTTCACCTCTTGTGCTTGTTTGGTCGACAGTCCGTCCCCTATCGTCACCCCAGCGGCGTTCTCCGGAACACCTGGTGACCCCGGGTCACTCCCTGACGTCCCGACAGAGGGCGGGCTGTCTGCAAACAAATTCTCTCTGTCTCTCCAAGGTTTTAGTAGATTCACATGATATACCTGTTCGGGCTTCCGCCTCCCTGGCTGGTATATCCTGTAATCAACTGGGCCCACCTTCTCCTTAACTTCATAGGGTCCTTGCCACCGGGCCAAGAATTTACTCTCGACCGTGGGCACGAGCACAAGAACTCGGTCCCCCGGGTGAAATGTCCTTACCCGGGCGGTTCGGTTATATACCCGACTCTGGGCCAGTTGTGCTGCTTCCATGTGCTCACGGACGATCGGCAACACGACCCCTATTCGGTCCTGCATTTTTCCTATGTGCTCTATCACACTTTTATGAGGCGTAGGCTGTTGCTCCCATGCTTCCTTAGCGATATCCAGTAGCCCACGGGGATGTCGCCCATATAACAACTCAAAGGGCGAGAACCCCGTGGACGCCTGGGGCACCTCCCGTACCGCAAACAAAACATAGGGCAACAGTAAGTCCCAATCCCTCCCGTCCTTAGCCACGACTCTTTTTAGCATGGACTTCAGGGTCTTATTAAACCGTTCTACTAACCCATCGGTTTGGGGATGGTAGACGGACGTGTGCAGGTGTTTAATATTTAATAGCTTACACAATTCCTTTGTTATTTTGGACATAAAGGGTGTCCCCTGGTCCGTCAGAATCTCCTTTGGTATCCCCACCCGGGCAAACATACTCATGAGCTCTTTAGCTATTACCTTGGCCGACGTATGGCGCAATGGGACCGCCTCCGGATAGTGAGTGGCATAGTCTAACACTACCAGGATGTGTTGGTGACCTCGGGCTGACTTAATAATGGGGCCTACCAGATCCATGGCGATCCTTTCGAAGGGCACCTCTATAATGGGCATAGGTACCAGTGGACTGCGATAGTGAGGTTGGGGGCTAGTCAGCTGACACACTGGACAGGACTGACAGAACCTCCGGACTTCCTCATATATCCCAGGCCAATAGAACCGTTGTAGAATTCGCTCCAGCGTTTTCTTAACCCCCAGATGACCACCCAACACATGCGCATGCGCTAAATCCAAGACCATTCGCCGGTAAGGCTGGGGCACCACCAGTTGTTCCACCACCTCCTGCCTCACCTTGTCTACCCTATATAACAGGTCCTGGTTATAGGCCAGGTGAGGAAATACGGTATCGGCGCCGGGACGCTGGGCAACACCATTAACCACCGACACACCTTCTCTAGCCCGCAATAACGTCGAATCCTGGAGCTGTGCGGTCCCGAAGGTTTCTCGGGGTACCTCCAGATCCAGGATGGACGAACTTTCTACTGTCTCACCCGCCAATACTTCTAGGGGAAACCGGTCAGGGTTACACTCTACCTCCTCTACGGTGACCCCTACAGCTGGGGTCCCTGCCTCGGGGTCCTCGGGCTCGGGACCTGGACATTTTCCTTCCCCATAGGTAGGCAACCCGTTCCTCCACAAAGTCCAGAACAGGGGAAAGTCCCTCCCCAATATTGCGGCATAAGGGAGCCGTCTCCCCACCCCGACGACATGTGGTACCTCCTTTCCACACACTGCCAGGGTAACCTTAGTGGTGGGATACTCCCTGCGATCCCCATGTATACAGACAATGGTAAGGGTTCGCCTTTCTGGGAGTTTTTCCGTTACCAGGCTCCCAGAGTCCAGCAGGGCCTGCACGGAGTGTCCATTAACAACGACATCACACACCGGAGGGTTGTCCGCCGCCAGCAGGGGGTCAGCTATATACACCGGTTGGGCATAAAAAGAGGACCGGCGAGCGAACCCGCAGTCCATGGGTTCGGATGCCCTAGGGCAGTTGGATGCCACATGTCCCCAGTCCTGACAATGCCAACATCTGATCCTCGCAGCCTCCCTCCTCCCCAGGGTATTCCTCCCACGGACTGGAGATCCACTCCCCTCCTTATGTGGTGGGATCCCTTTTTCAGGATCCCGGGTCGGCAGCGGGGGCTGACGTGACTTCGGTAGTACCGCTGAGTCCCGCCCCAAATCCTGAGTGGCCATATACCTCTCCACCAGGCTAACCAGTTGTTCCAGGTTGCCTGGATCGCCTTGTCCCACCCAGCGCTGTATGGCTCTCGGGAGGGTACGCACGAACCTGTCGACCACGACCCTTTCAACCATCTGAGAAGGGCTCAATATCTCAGGCTGAAGCCATTTTTTTACTAGGTGAAGTAAGTCATAGGCTTGTGACCGGGCGGGTCGGGACTCGGCAAACACCCACTGATACACCCTGTGCGCTCGCACATAGGTGTTTACCCCCAACCTGGCCAACACCTCAGCTTTTAGCCTCTCATAGTCCTTGGCCTCATCGCAGCTGAGGTCAAAATAGACCTTTTGTGCGTCCCCCACCAGAAAAGGCGCCACCACCTCGGCCCACTGCTCCAACGGCAGCCTCTCTTGCTCCGCGGTTCTTTCGAATACCATCAGGAATGCCTCTATATCATCTCCCGGACCCATTTTCCTCAGGGCGGATCGGACTTTGTCCCTGGCGGTAGACACAGTCGGGGTTGTCGCAGTTAAAACTCCTTGCAGGGATGTTCGCACCGACTCTTGCATGGCTACCAGCTGCTGCATTAGGAGAGTGTTTGTTTGCTGCTGTGCACACATAGCTTCCTCATGTCTTTTTTGCTGTAGCTCATTACTTTCCCTCTGAGCCTGCAATGCCTGTTGCTGCTGTACATTACTCTGAATCAGTTGCTTAATGGCCTCCTCCATCTTGTTAGGAACCATAAAACTTGCAGGCCTGATATATGACATGCAGTCCAACACAACTTTTGCTTCAGGCCTGCCTCACTGCAGGAATACCCACTCCAAGCCACCAATTGTGGGGATGTGCTTGTGGTAGGCTACGGTAGCGGCGGCAGTATTGAGGCAATCATAGACAGTCTTTGTGATACACTGTGACTTTATTCACACCAACGGCATAACAGGCAATGTGCAGACCACACAGGTGCATATCCACATAGTGCATAGAACAAAAGTCCTTCCATAGAAAATAAACAGCAGGTTTGAGTCACCTTGTTTTGGACAGCCCACAGCAGTTCTGCAGGCTTCTAGGCTATCTGCCTTTGTCTCCCTCAGGCCAGCGCCCCTTCGGCTTGTAGCACCACAGGTCCCAGGGCTATCCTTCAATGTGTGCTGCGCCCAGACTCTCCTTCATCAGCACTCACTCTGTCTGTGGAAATCTCCAGCACAGCAAGACACACCCCACCCCCATCATCAGCAGGTTGGGTTCTTTAAAGGCCCTGCTCCACCAAAAACCTGGGCTGGCCGTCGGGAACAGGCACCCCCCACTCTTTACCTGATCCCAGTAAGAACCGGCCCGGACACGCTGCGCCAGCAGCATTCGCCGCTGTAACCGCAATGATCCGGTTCTTACTCCACCGAGGCCAGGACCTCTGGTGGCACGTATCGTCCGTCCATTATTATTCCGGGGACTCTCCTACACTGCTATATTCCATATTCGTTAATTCTAGCCTAATATGGACTATAGCAGTGCCAAGTTAAAATCGAAATTCGATTATTATAACTTGAATTAATCGAATTGCGATTTCAACTTGGACCTGGTTTACTATGGTTGGCTTGGTAGAATTAGCGAATATGACGAATATATTCGTCATATTCCACAAAACGAAGATAACAAAGTATTCTGCATCTTCGTTTTAGCTACCTATTCGTCAACTTTGCTAATTCTAGCAAACATATAGGAAAGTTTACTATAGAGACAGCTAAGTTTAATTTGCTATGCGATTATATGACTGCTTTTTTTTTTATAAATAGTATAATTATAATAATTATCAGGTATTATAATTATTCTATTTATTTTTTAAAAAAGCAAAGTAATATAATCGCATAGCGAATTAAACTTAGCTGCCTCTATAGTAAACTTTCCTATATGATTGCTAGAATTAGCGAAGTTGACGAATAGGTAGCGAAAACGAAGATACAGAATACTTCGTTATCTTCGTTTTGTGGAATATAACGAATATATTCGTCATATTCGCTAATTCTACCAAGCCATTGAAGCCAACCATATAGTAAACCAGGTCCAAGTTGAAATCGCCATGCGATTAATATAACTCGAAGTAATCGCATGGCGATTTTAACTTAGTAATGCTATATTCCATGCTCATGGAGCGTCCCCATCACCATGGGAACGACTCCATATACTAGAATGTACTGTCGGATTTGAGAATTACGTTGAAATCGCAATTCGATTATGTCAAGTTATAATAATCGAATTTCGATTATAACTTAAAGGCTACTCTCCTATTGAAATAGCAATGCGAATAATTCAAGTTATAAAAATCGAATTTCGATTTTAACTTAGCACTGCTATATTCTATATTAGGCTAGAATTAACGAATATGGAACATAGCAGTGTTAAGTTAAAATCGAAATTCGAGTTTTATAACTTGAATTAATCGCATTGCTATTTCAATAGGAGAGTAGCCTTTAAGTTACGTCGAAATCGAATATGGCACCTGCCGCTCATCACTAGTGGTGGCAGCAGCAGCAGCAATACAGAGCAGAGGTGACGTACCTCCCAAAGAAAAGCATGGGCCATTTCTGCTTAGGGATCTAGTGATGCAGCTGACACTGTGGGTGGGTTAGGCCTAAAACATACCAGAGCTAAACAAAGCTCCCCTACCTCCAGCTCTGTATTACACCGCCAGATCATCGCTATCGAGCGTTCATATGAATGCTTGTAAGCAATGATCTTCAAGATTATCTGCAGCTCTAATATATGCTTTAGTCACATTCTTCAGCAAATTCACCAGATTAACCCAATTGTTATCTGTATGATTTCTACAAGAGTTTGTGTCAGGATCATGCATGACAAACAGTGAGGGCACCTGTACTTCTTGTTAGTAGTCATTTCTAAGTTTAATATTCCTTTAATAACATGAAGCAGGCACATGAGACACACTTGCTTTACTCAGGATTAAACAGCTAACAGTTCCCCAGCAACTGTATAACAAATCCAAATGCTGTGACTTCCCCCTAGTGGAGAGAAATGTAAATGTAAACAGGGTTAGAGAGGACTAACCCTGTTTACACTTTTAAAGGTGCCTTATGACATTAAAGGGGTTGTTGCAGGATTGATGTAATAAGTAAAAATCTGACATTATATATTACATGACAACACCTTTCTTAAAAGCTAGAACCAGCCCTGTACCTAACATGGGCCTAGAAATATTCACATTCACTTCTCCAATTGCTCTGCTAGCTTTTCTTTAGCCTGGCAGCTAAAAAGGGAGGGGGGGGGCGTGTCCTTTTTACTGCAGCTCTCTCCCTGTAAATACCACAGCTTCTAACATACTGTATGGCTGGTGGCAATTGAAGATTTAATTTGAGCGCATTCTACAAGCTCAGTGAGACGGAAAAAAAAATAAGGAACAGAAGAAACAGCAGGTAGCGCTATACAGATTTATTTTATTGAATAACACATTGGCTGTACTACATTTTTAACAACATGCAATTACAAACTTATTCAGATCCAGGTGCTGCTTTGAAAAATGTTGAATATTGTGATGGACGAACATTGGCCGGGACAGTTCGCGAATGCGCGTTCGTGCTTAAATGTTCGCAAACCGTGTGTTCACAGTGGGCCCCATAGACTTGAGGCGAACCTGAAACTGTCCTGAGCTAGGTGAGTGCGCTTATAGGTCATGAACCCCCCTGCTGCGAACCTGAAAAACCTTCAGGTCATTTTTGCAGCCATCAAATAATTACTAGAAGTGCACAAATAGTCCCACAACATAGACAGTGACATGCCAGATGTATTATTCGAATTTTAGATCTCCATTCATTATTTTTTTCAATGTGAAATATCTGCAATGTAATTTTCGCGCATGCGCAAAATAGGCGCGGCCTACTACAGCAACTGGTTTCCACCAGACCAAAGTTGGATGCGATCTGAAAAAATGGTTGGCAACAATTTTCGCAACGTTGAGGAAGAACTTCTAAATGTAAGTAATTTGACATAAAAGCAGTGTATTTGATTACATTTCACATGCATGTTAGAACAATAGCTGTATATGCAGATTTAGTGTTTAAAAAAAAGTGCCATTGTGAAAATCCCTAATGATGCGATTATTTATTTATTCGCGGTACGCACAACTTCACATTTTATAAGGTCTCATGAGATATTAGTGATTGGTGCACTAAGTATTGTTGTGAGAACTTGCCACTAGTACAGGCCCAAAAATTAGCCAATAGGCATTCACAGCGCATAACTTTGTAGGATTCTGTGGCTGAGGGACATTAGGCATTCACAGGATAAAAATTTAACTGTCGGTCAGTAAAGGCCCCAAAAATTAGCCAATAGGCATTCACCTGACAGCACACAACTTTGTAGGATTCTGTGGCTGGAGGGACATTAGGCGGTCACAGGATAAAAATGTAACTGTTGGCCAGGACAGGCCCCAAAAATTAGCCAATAGTCATTCACCTGACAGCAAACAACTTTGTAAGATTCTTTGGCTGGAGGGACATTAGGCGGTCACAGGATAAAAATGTAACTGTCGGCCAGTACAGGCCACAAAAATTAGGCATTCAACGGACATAAAAGGCCTTTTATGCCACTGCATTTATCTAAGATAGGGACCATAATTTGTTCTGTGTGGTGGCGGATATTGTGGGTTGTCATGAGGAAATTCAATCAAACGTAGTCGACTCGTCACATGTGTTGAATTCATCTGACATCCATGCCTCATTAATTTTGAGAAATGTGAGGTAGTCCACACTGTCCTGAGCTAGGTGAGTGTGCGCTTATTGGTCATGAACCCCCCTGCTGCGCTGAACCTCCTTTCGGACAGGACACTGGACAAGGAGCAAGCCAAGAGTTCCATGGCAAATTTTGCCAGCTCTGGTCAAGCCTGCACACCCAGTATTCCAGGGGTTCATCACTTCTCAGAGCGTCCATGTTGGCCATTAACCCAATGTAGTCAGACACCTGTCGGTCTAGGTGTTCCTGAGGCTGGATCCGAAGGACAGCTGTCGATGGGTTGGCTGCAAGAATGATCTCATATCCGAAGTGACCAACACATCTTCAAACCGCCCTCTACTTGCATGCGCTTTTGGATTGGTACCCGCAACTGTTTCTCTGTGAGTGGAAATTCCTCTGCCAGTGCCCACAAAAGCAGAATGCAGCATTTCTTAAAGCAAGGCCTGGAAGTGCTGCATTCTGAAAGCCCTCCGTGATGCTGGTAACATGTCCACCATTTTGTGTTTGTACTGGGGGTCTAAGTACGTTGCCACTCAGACTGGTCCTTGCCCTTTAAGCTTTTTATATGGGGGTCCCTCTTCAGACACTGGAGCATGAAGGCCCCCATTTGCACTAAACTGGAAGCGGTGGACTGGCCTGGCTCCTGCTCATCATCCAGGATAATGTCGTCCTCGTTCTCCTCCCCCCCCCAGCCACGGAAAACACCAGGGATCTCAGAAAAGTTTAAAGCATGCCCTTCTTGCTTCTCCTCCGCCCCAGCACCATCCTCCTCTGACTCCTCTTCAGACTCGATCAATGACACAATGCAATGTACGCTCCAGAAAGAAAGTGTAAGGTACGATGTCATTGATGATGCCCTGGCTGCGACTGACCAGTTTGGTGATCTCATCAAATGGCCGCAGAAGTCTGCATGCGTTGCACATGATTAGTCACTAGCGCAGTGAAAAAAAAAAAAAAAAAAACTATCTTCCCAGAACCTGTCCTACCGCAGAGTTCGTACAGGTAGTCATTAACTGCACATTTATGCTGGAGCAGCCTATAAAGCATATACAAGATGGAGTTCAATCGCTTCTGGCAGTCACAAATCAGACGACTGATGGGCAGGTGGTGTCGCCGCTGAACGTGGCCATATAGCTCTGGGATTCCCTCCTGGGAGAAATATTTCCTTCCAGGGACCTTCCATTGCGGTGTGCCAATGGACACAAATTTTCTAAAGGCCTCTGAGTCCACCAGTTTATATGGCAGTAGTTGGCGGGCTAGAAGTTCTGACAAGCCAACGGTCAGCCATTGGGCAAGAGGGTTATCCAGCCTCATCTTTTTGTACTTGAACATTTGGTGCAAGGAAGCCTCCCTTTTTCCAGATGAACGCGACAATGGCACGGTGGAAGGTGAAGTGGAGGACAACTGGGAGAAGAAAGGAGAAGGAGAAGAGGCAGCACGGGGAGCGCCGTGAGTGTGGCTTTGTGGGTTCTGAAGGTGATGCCGAAACTGGGCTCGGTGATGGGAGGCCAGGTGCCCTCTTAAAGCGCTCGTTCCTAGGTGAGTTTTGGGCTTACCGCGACTTTACAGCACAGGCTGCAGATGGCAGCACTATTGTCAGCAAAAGACACGTTAAAAAAAGTCCACACTGCGGAGCCATGTGCCGGCGTCCTGGGAGCGCCAGATGGGACAAATGGATGGCTCGTTCCAGATACATTAGCAGTCTGATTTTTGACTACTGTGCACTGTAAGTTCTGCCAGCTTTTTCTCCTCCCTATCTGCTGCTCCATCTCTCTCTCTGAACTCCCCTCCTCTTCCTCTCTTGTGGGCACTCACGTGATGTCTATCGACACGTCATCATCGTCACCTTCACCACCACTGACATTAGAGATCTCAGAGTAGGCAGAAACCACGGGGACCACCCTCCTTGGGCTGATCTGGGTACTGTCGTCAGACTGCTGGGTGGCGACCATTGACACCTCCTCTTCCTGATCCTATGCCAAGAATAGCTGCGTGTCGGTAAGGTCTTGTATGGGAAAATAATTCCTCTGACTCGAGTGGAGGGTATATGGTGGTGGTGGTGTCTTTGGGGGTGCACGCAGCAGAGAGTGAAGAGGGTGCAGATAGAGAGGATGAGGAGGGTGCAGAAGAGGAAGGCTGAGTGAGCCACTCAACCAAGTCTGGTGCATCCTTTGACGTAATCGCACGCACCTTCTGCAACTTCCCACTTAGGCTCCGGCCTGGTGCACCTGCCCGACCCCTACCACCCCTGCGGAATGGCCTGCCTCTTTCTCTGCCTGTCATTTTCAAAATGACCCTTTGATAAAAGTCCATATAGAAGAGCAGTGTTTGTGGAAGAAGGTATATCACACTCCTGCCTCAATCACTTTTTTTGAGGGGCAACTGGGATATCAAACCAGTAGAAATTATTTGTTCCAATAATGTTTGTAACTCTGTGTAGATGTGGTAATGCCGCAAAACCGCAAACAAATGCTGCACTTCCTAAATGCACAATATAGAAAGTATATTATTGGTATATAACACCCCTGCTTCAATCAGTTTTTTTGAAGGGCAACTGGTAAATAAGACCAGTAGAAATTATTTGTTCTAATTGCATTTGTCACTCTGTGTAGATGCGGTAATGCAGCAAAACCGCAAACAAATGCTGCACTACCTTAATGCACTATATGGAAAGTATATTACTTGTATACAAAACCCCTGCTTCAATAAATTTTTTGGGGGGCAACTGGTAAATCACACTAATAGAAATTATTTGTTATAATAGTGTTTGTCACTCTGTGTAGATGTGTTAATGCATCAAAACCGCAAACAAATGCTGCACTACCCAAATGCAATATATAGAATGTATATTATTGTTATATAACACCCCTTCTTCAATAAATTTTTTGGGAGCAACTATAAAATCACACCAGTAGAAATTATTGGTTCCAATAGCGTTTGTCACTCTATGTGTAGATGCGGTAACGCAGCAAAACCGCAAACAAATGCTGCACTACCTAAATGCACTATAAAGAAAGTATATTATTGGTATATAACACCCCTGCCTCAATCAGTAAATTTAGGGGGCAACTGGTAATTCACACTATTTGAAATTATTTGTTCCAATATGGTTGGGACTCTGTGTGGCTGCAGAATCGCAGCAGAACTGTACACAACTGTTGCACAGTACAATTGCACTATAATATACTTTCTATGTTAGAAAGTATATTATAAGTATAATACACCCCTCAGTATGTCACACCTGTTGATAACACACGTATACCAGTCCTTAAAAGGACTTTTGTGGGCCTATTAGCTAGCGTTTGGTGTCCCTAACAGTCTGTCCCTGCTCCACACAGCAACCTCTCCCTACACTGGCAAAACACTGAATGTAAAATGGCTGCCAGATCAGGTTTATTTATAAGGTAGGTGCTATGTTCATGTGCTGAAATGTCTCAATTGGCTGTCCTGTACCACCTGATGGATGTGTCATGGGTCAAAGTTCTTCACAATGTAAAAGAATATGGCAGGCGTGAATATCGCCATATGTTCGCATGTTCGGCGAATAGTGAATGCGCAAAGTTTGCCGCGAAACGACCGCCAGGCGAACCGCAAGGCCACAACTCCTTTAAATTGGTTATCTGGGATTTTGATTTTGATGTCTTATCCTAGGATTGGTCATAGATATCAGATGGGCAGGAGTGAAACGATCAGCAGTTTTTTTGGAGGGAAAACTGGTAAATCACACCAGTAGAAATTATTGGTTCCAATAGCGTTTGTCACTCTATGTGTAGATGCGGTAACGCAGCAAAACCGCAAACAATTATTGGTTCCAATAGCGTTTGTCACTCTATGTGTAGATGCGGTAATGCAGCAAAACCGCAAACAATAGCTGCACTACCTAAGTGCACTATATATAAAAGTATATTATTGGTATATAACACCCCTGCTTCAATCAGTTTTTTTTTAGGGGCAACTGGTAAATAACACCAGTAGAAATTATATGTTCCAATTGCGTTTGTCACTCTGTGTAGATGCGGTAATAAAGCAAAACCGCAATCCCGTACCCGTTTCAAAGAGTACAGGTGGATTACATACAGCTACCCAAGGTGGGCACATATGAGTATGTCCTTTTAGCCATTGATGTATTCTCAGGCTGGTCAGAAGCCTGGCCAGTAACTACGGCTACTGCCAAAAACACTGCTAAGAAAATATTGTCAGAAGTAGTCTGCAGATATGGGATTCCAGAGGCGATAGAGTCAGACAGAGGTACCCACTTGACTGGGGAGATAATGGGACACATACTGAAGACCCTAGGGATCATACAAGCTCTGCACACTCCAAGCCTACTCCACGTAGCTACACTTCCAGGTCGCACCATATTGGTCAAGGAATATGCCATGATTGACAGCACTGTCCAACCAAGGGACAGCAACACCCAAGATGATGTTCATCTTCCTGATTCTACAACAGAGGACCACAGCTACACATAAACTTTTAGGCTTACTGCTTGTGCTCCTAGCAGTATAGCTGACCTACCAGCTCCTAGAGATTCCAACACAGGAGCAGAATAACGGTATATCCAGAACTATGGACAATGATGCATGGGGACAACAATAATGCACCTACATCCACTTAGATACTGTGTGCTTGTGTTCCTTGCATGGTTTTAATACAATGCATGTATGTCTAGTCAAATGACAACTACTAGACAGACTGGAATTGATGCTTGCATCGCATGGTCTATGCAGCTTATCTGTATGCTCTGTTAAGTACGGGCTGTCTAAGGGTCATTTGTTTGCTCAGGCAGGTTAGTAGTTAACAAGACACACACATGATACAATGAAGCCTTCAGAACAAAACGTCTACCATGTAAAGAGATTCTTCAAGGCGTCCACAGAAAAATTGAAAAAGAGGAGGGAAATGTTAAGGAAATTATCCAGTTTTCTGAAAGTGGATATTAAATATGTATTCATGTTTTCATTTCTCTGTGCATGTGATAGAATATGGTAACAATTGGAAAAACAAGATGATAACAATGACATAAGCAAAAACTATAGAAGTTATTAACCAATCAATAGATGGATTCAGTTCTAACCAATCAAAAGCCATTATTGAAATATCTGTAAACCAATCATGTTTTACTTTGAGAGGTTACTCACTTTTTGAACTGTGTATAAATAAGAGGCCCAGGACACTCCCACTTTGGGTTCCTGGCAGAGTTTTGACACTGACTTCTGTCATTTTCCTCCGTCAATGCCATTCATCTGAACATGTGGCAACGATCATCATGTGAAAGACCCTTGGTGTGCCACAACAACTTCAATAGTAACACTAACAAATGGTCCTTGAGGACAGGGACGTACATAGAAATCATGGGGCCCCATAGCAAAACTCAGTATTTGGCCCCTCCCTCCCCACACAAATATAAAGTACAATTTAAGTAATATATATATATATATATATACACACACACATACACAGCAGGAGCGTACATAGAAATCATTAGCCCCAGGGCAAAATTCAAAATTGGGCCACCTCCCCTCCCACAGTAAGGCCTCATTCACATTTTCATGTCAGTTTGATGTTAAAACAACCATCCGCGTTTCATCTGTGAAAATGTCTGTGAAGGATTCGTGTTCAGTCCATGTGTTTTCATTCCACAGACAATGCTCAGCTGAAAATTAATTGCCAGAGTGTCTCCTATCAGTGAAAAATGGACCAAACACGGATGCCATCCATGTTGTGTCCATGATTTTCACAGACCCATAGACGTCAATGGATCTGTCAGTGAGGCACATTAAAATCAATGGGTGCGTGAGCTGTGTGCAGAAAATACGGACGGCACATGTTTGCGAAAAAATGTAAATGTAAATGAGGCCTAATGTAGACCGGCGGTTTAGACGGCAGTCTTAATAAAGGCTCTGTGCTGGCGGTGGTTCTGCTGAAGTTATGTAGGGGTGCCTGCCTCTCCATAACTTTGGCGCATCCAGCACCAGTTCTAAATGTAAGACGGCTTCCGAGCTCTCTGACATTTAGACCATTTTCTACGTCCGTCCCCTTCCCCGCCCACAAGCTTAGACCTGGTGTGAGAGGGAAAAAGTCCCAGACAGCAGCGCAACCAACTGCTGAGCCACCCTATGCACCTGAAATACTCGGTTATTAGGCGTATTTCAGTATAATAGATGACCCCCTATGTGCATAACTTTTTTTTACATCAACATGCTGCATCTAAATGGTTAAAATGGCAGAATTGGTGCTTGCTTCAGCCCTGCCAGCTTAACCTATGTGTCAGTTGTAGGTTATAGCTGACAAAAACAGTTGATGGCACAGGCTCAACTCCTGAGCCTGCACCATCACTGTATTACACATCTAGGAAGCATTCTTTGCCTCTCAGAATCCTATTAGAAATAGGATATTACTAATAGGACAATAAAGGGCAGTGACTGAATCTCTCAGAACTTCAACATATGAGGGGTCTATGGAGGGGTCTATGTTATTATATATATTGTATATGCCCTATATGTGTGTGTGTATATATATTGTGGGGGGTTAGCTCTTCTCCAGGGGTCATTCACACAAGTATAGTCGCCAGACACCTAGTTTCAGGTCCAAACATCGCTTTATTTGGCACCTCAGCAAACCAAACATAAATGATACAAAATAAACACATGCCCGCCTGGGCTCTAACTAAACATATAATAACCTGACTCACCTAAAGGACCGTTCACACACGGTCATAACATGCGGCCCTCTCAATAGTCAAGCAGCCTCCAGGCTGTAGCAAATGCGAGTCTCTTGGGGGATTGTGGTCCAGCAGTCCTCCCGACTCTGACCTTGTGGCCCTTGTGCCTCAGGCATCAATGCATCCCTCAAATTCCAGGCTGTCATTTATCCTCGCGGTCCTTCAGCCTAGCCCGGCTGAAACCACACACACAGACTTAACAGGCCTCTGTTTCTGGAAAACACACCCTCCTTCCCCAGACTGGGAGCCACACCCAAGTCCAGCAACAGGATTAAATACCATCCCTGGACATGGGCATATTCCAAAATCTCGGACTGGAACATGGGAAACAAGCACCCACCCAACACATTGCCTGTTCCCAGTAAAAGCCCGCCCTGGACTAGCTGGAGCCATCTAAGCTAAGTAGCTTGGTGTCCACCAACTAGCTTAGTGGCCACCTATATCTAGGTCCTTTACTCCACCAAAGCCAGGCCCCTTGGTGACACACTTCTGGTGCAAACACCCCTTTTTCATGCTTTCCCGGGACTTTACTGCACTCATCACTATTCACATTGCCACAATATCTATATATATATATATATATATATATATATATATATATACACAGTACAGACCAAAAGTTTGGACACACCTTCTCATTCAAAGAGTTTTCATTATTTTCATGACTATGAAAATTGTAGATTCACACTGAAGGCATCAAAACTATGAATTAACATGTGGAATTATATACATAACAAAAAAGTGTAAAACATTTGAAAATATGTCATATTCTAGGTTCTTCAAAGTAGCCACATTTTGCTTTGATTACTGCTTTGCACACTCTTGGCATTCTCTTGATGAGCTTCAAGAGGTAGTCACTAGTGTTGAGCACGAATATTCGAAAAGCGAATTTTTTTCGCGAATATCGCAACTTCGCGATTTCGCGAATATTTCGAATATAGTGCTATATATTCGTAAAAACGAATATTCGTTTTTTTTTGTTTGTTTTTTTTCACAAAATTACAGTACACATATAATTGATTGTTTCCCAAAGGTCCAACAGCTCAGATCTTACTCACATTGCCTAGAAAGTGATTGAGGCGCGAATCTTCGTAAGGCGATTTTATTAGCGCACATGCGAATATCGGCACGTCCCAGAACAGAGGCAAAGGGCTTTGCATTCATACATTAGTGAATTGAGTTGCGAATCTTCGTAAGGCGATTTTATTAGCGCACATGCGAATATCTACACTTGTCCCAGAACAGAGGCAAAGGGCTTTGCATTCTTACATTAGTGATTGAATTGAGCTGCGAATCTTCGTGAGGCGATTTTATTAACGCAAATGCGAATATCTACACTTGTCCCCAGAACAGAGAGGCAAAGGCCTGTGCATTCATATAGTATAGCACCATATTCGCGAATACGTAGAACTTCGTAAAATTCGATTTACGAATATTCGTATTTTTTATTTTACTTTCCACCTTACAGATGACATTGATCTGTACTCTGTCAACTACTGTCATCACCCCCCACTGTATCTCGATTGATTCCCAAAAGTCCAAAAGCTCAGATCTTACTCACATTGCCTAGAAAGTGATTGAGGCGCGAATCTTCGTAAGGCGATTTTATTAGCGCACATGCGAATATCTACACTTGTCCCAGAACAGAGGCAAAGGGCTTTGCATTCTTACATTAGTGATTGAATTGAGCTGCGAATCTTCGTGAGGCGATTTTATTAACGCAAATGCGAATATCTACACTTGTCCCCAGAACAGAGAGGCAAAGGCCTGTGCATTCATATAGTATAGCACCATATTCGCGAATACGTAGAACTTCGTAAAATTCAATTTACGAATATTCGTATTTTTTATTTTAGTTTCCACCTTACAGATTACATTGATTTGTACTCTGTCAACTACTGTCATCACCCCCCACTGTTTCTCGATTGATTCCCAAAAGTCCAAAAGCTCAGATCTTACTCACATTGCCTAGAAAGTGATTGAGGCGCGAATCTTTGTAAGGCGATTTTATTAGCGCACAGGCGAATATCTACACTTGTCCCCAGAACAGAGAGGCAAAGGCCTGTGCATTCATATAGTATAGCACCATATTCGCGAATACTTCGAACTTCGTAAAATTCGATTTACGAATATTCGTATTTTTTATTTTAGTTTCCACCTTACAGATTACATTGATCTGTACTCTGTCAACTACTGTCATCACCCCCCACTGTATCTCGATTGATTCCCAAAAGTCCAAAAGCTCAGATCTTACTCACATTGCCTAGAAAGTGATTGAGGCGCGAATCTTCGTAAGGCGATTTTATTAGCGCACAGGCGAATATCGGCACTTGTCCCAGAACAGAGGCAAAGGGCTTTGCATTCATACATTAGTGATTGAATTGAGTTGCGAATCTTCGTAAGGCGATTTTATTAGCGCACATGCGAATATCTACACTTGTCCCAGAACAGAGGCAAAGGGCTTTGCATTCTTACATTAGTGATTGAATTGAGTTGCGAATCTTCGTAAGGCGATTTCATTAGCGCACATGCGAATTTTGCATCTCATAATATGTATTATGCGATGCGAAAATTCGAATTATCGCATATGCGAAATAATAACGAATTCGAATATTCGCGAATATTTTACGAATATTCTTTCGAATATTCGCGAAATTTCGCGAATTCGAATATGGGACATGCCGCTCAACACTAGTAGTCACCTGAAATGGTTTTCACTTCACAGGTGTGCCCTGTCAGGTTTAATAAGTGGGATTTCTTGCCTTATAAATGGGGTTGGGACCATCAGTTGCGTCAGGTGGATACACAGCTGATAGTCCTACTGAATTGACTGTTAGAATTTGTATTATGGCAAGAAAAAAGCATCTAAGTAAAGAAAAACGATTGGCCATCATTATTTTAAGAAACAAAGGTCAGTCAGTCCGAAAAATTGGGAAAACTTTGAAAGTGTCCCCAAGTGCAGTGACAAAAACCATCAAGCGCTACAAAGAAACTGGCTCACATGCGGACCGCCCCATGAAAGGAATACTAAGAGTCACCTCTGCTGCGGAGGATAAGTTCATCTGAGTCACCAGCCTCAGAAATCGCAGGTTAACAGCAGCTCAGATTAGAGACCGGGTCAATGCCACACAGGGTTCTAGCAGCAGACACATCTCTAGAACAACTGTTAAGAGGAGACTGTGTGAATCCGGCCTTCATGGTAGAATATCTGCTAGGAAACCACTGCTAAGGACAGGCAACAAGCAGAAGAGACTTGTTTGGGCTAAAGAACACAAGGAATGGACATAAGACCAGTGGAAATCTGTGCTTTGGTCTGATGAGTCCAAATTTGAGATCTTTGGTTCCAACCACCGTGTCTTTGTGCGACGCAGAAAAGGTGAACGGATGGACTCTACATGCCTGGTTCCCACCGTTAAGCATGGAGGAGGAGGTGTGATGGTGTGGGGATGCTGGTGACACTGTTGGATTTATTCAAAATTGAAGGCATACTGAACCAGCATGGCTACCACAGCATCTTGCAGCGGCATGCTATTCCATCCGGTTTGTGTTTAGTTGGACCATCATTTATTTTTCAACAGGACAATGACCCCAAACACACCACCAGGCTGTGTAAGGGCTATTTGACCATGAAGGAGAGTGATGGGGTGCTGCACCAGATGACCTGAACCCAATCGAGATGGTTTGGGGTGAGCTGGACCACAGAGTGAAGGCAAAAGGGCCAACAAGTGCTAAGCATCTCTGGGAACTCCTTCAAGACTGTTGAAAGACCATTTCAGGTGACTACCTCTTGAAGCTCATCAAGAGAATGCCAAGAGTGTGCAAAGCAGTAATCAAAGCAAAAGGTGGCTACTTTGAAGAACCTAGAATATGACATATTTTCAGTTGTTTCACACTTTTTTGTTATGTATATAATTCCACATGTGCTAATTCATAGTTTTGATGCCTTCAGTGTGAATCTACAATTTTCATAGTCATGAAAATAAAGAAAACTCTTTGAATGAGCAGGTGTGTCCAAACTTTTGGTCTGTACTGTATATATATATATATGTAACGCGGTGGGTCAGCACAAGCTAAAAACACCATCTCTGCCAAAGCGCCATTTTGCCTAAGCGCTTGGCAGTTAATCATGGCAGTTAGACAGGAGACGGAGATGCTATGTGTACTATTACATGTGTACTATTACACACAGCACAGGTATGCTACGGTATTGTCTCACTCAGGCTCTGGCTGCTCTTCTCACCACCATGGCTGTCTACTTTCAAATTCAACCACACCTTCCACCCTCTGTCCCTTCTCTACACATCATTCACTCCCTCCTTCCCTCACTCTTGTTCAGTTCCCATACACTTTATACCTTTATACATTACACTGACCCATCTTCCTCCACGATGCAGCATAAAAAACACCAATATAAATCTTTCAACCACTTGCTGTCTCTTTTTGTTCTCCTGCTACTAGCTGCAGGGGATATTTCACCAAATCCTGGCCATCACTCTGTTGCTAACTTCTCCTCTGCCACACACAAAAAAAATGTAAAAATCTGATTAGTGTTAACTGCACATCCTCTCCAGTCTCTTTTAACTGCGCACTCGGGAACGTACGGTCGATCCGTAACAAACTACCCACAATCCACAATTTCTTCTTCTCACGCTCTCTAAACTTGCTAGCCCTTACAGAAACCTGGCTTCAATCCTCTGACACTGCTTCCGCTGCTGCCCTATCATATGGTGGACTTGACTTCTCCCATACCCCAAGACCTGATGACAGGCACGGTAGAGGAGTAGGCATACTACTTTCTCAACAGTGCACATATCAGGTCATTCCCCTTGTACCCTCTCTCACATTCCCCTCTTTTGAGGTTCACACAGTTAGACTCTTTCATCCGTTCCCCTTGAGAGTTGCAGTTTTCTATTGTCCCCCAGGCTTCCCACACCAATTTCTGGATCACTTTACAGCTTGGGTTCCTCACTTCCTATCTTCGGAATCACCATCTCTTATTATGGGTGATTTTAATATCCCCATTGATGATTCTATCTCCCCATCAGCCGCTCACTTTCTTTCTTTAACCTCATCTCTTGGCCTATCACAACTTACTTCCTCTGCCACGCATGAACAGGGCAATATACTTGATCTAGTCTTCTTCTGTCATTGCTCAGTCTCAAACTTTAGCAACTTATCTGTCCCACTTTCTGACCACAATCTTCTTTCATTTACCATAAAGACCTCTGACTTTTCCCATGGCAATCCTACTTTTCACACTTACAGAAACCTATACACCATTAACTGCCAGCAACTTATTAACACCCTACAATTAGCTCTTATCCCATTCACTTCCTTCCCCTGTTCAGACTTGGCTGACAATCATTACAACCAGACCCTCAAAACCATCCCAGATAAAGTTGCTCCAATATCAATCTGTCCCTATCGACACAGAACACAGCAACCCTGGCACACACCTGAAACACATTTTCTACAGATGTTCAGAACGCTTATGGAGAAAAACACGTAGACTTCCTCCATTATAAATTTATGCTCAAAACATATAATTCGGCTCTCAACATTACCATACAAAAGTACTTCACCTCTCTCATCTCCTCACTCTCAAATAACCCAAAAGGACTATTTGACACTTTTCATTCCCTTCTAAGCCCAAAAGTTCCTGAACCTGTCACTGACCTCTGCGCTGATGGATGAGAAGATTGGCAGTATCCGGCAGGAAATAATCTCCCAGTCCACAAATAATTTCAATCCCCCTCCCTCCAATTCCTCCACATGCTCTATCTCCTCTTTTGACCCTATAACAGAGGAAAAGGTCTCCAGGCCTCTCTCTTCTTCTCGACCCACAACCTGTAGCAGTGATCCTGTTCCATCACACCTTCTCCAGTCCCTCTGCCCGGCTGTCATCACTCACCTAACTACAATTTTTCAAACACTCTATTATCACCCCACTACTAAAGAAACCATCCCTTGAACCAACCTGTGCTGGTAACTATAGACCTGTTTCTAACCTCCCCTTCATCTCTAAAATCCTTGAACGTCTTGTCTACTCTCGCTTAATAAGCTATCTCTCTGCAAACTCTCTTCTTGACTCCTTACAATCTGCCTTTCGCCCTCTTCACTCTACAGAAACTGCCCTTACTAAAGTGTCTAACGATCTCCTAACAGCAAAAAGAAATGGCGACTATTCGCTATTGATTCTGCTGGATCTCTCTGCAGCGTTTGATACCGTAGACCATAAACTCCTCACCATGCTCCACTCAATTGGCCTTAAGGACACTGCTCTCTCTTGGTTCTCTTCCTATCTCTCTGGTTGCTCCTTTAGTGTATCATTTGCTGGCTCTTCTTCTCCTCTTCCTCTTGATGTTGGTGTTCCTCAGGGCTCAGTACTAGGTTCTCTACTCTTCTCCCTCTATACAGCCCCCTTTGGACAGACTATCAGTAGATTTGGATTTCGATACCATCTCTATGCTGACGACACCCAACTATACACTTCATCCCCTGACATCACCCCTGCTTTACTCCAAAACACCAGTAATTGTCTGGCAGCTGTCTCTAACATCATGTCCTCTCTGTATCTAAAACTGAACCTCTCAAAAACTGAACTTCTTGTCTTTTCCCCATCTACTAACTCACCTAAACTTGATATTTCAATTTTAGTCTGCAGCAATATCATAACTCCTGTGCAACATGCCTGCTGTCTTGGGGCCACATTTGACTCTGATCTTTCCTTTGTTCCCCATATTCAATCACTAGCACGCTCTTGTCATCTACACCTCAAGAATATCGCCAGAATCCGCCCTTTTCTTACGTTGGAAGCGGCAAAAACTGTTTTTGTTGCCTTGATTCATTCACATCTTGGCTATTGCAACACTCACTAAACTCTCCCCCCTTCTTTCTGTACTAAATGCTGTAGCCAGGCTCATCTATTAATCCAACCGCTACACTGTTGCTACTAGTCTGTGCCAGTCACTTCACTGGTTGCCCATCCACCACAGAATACAGTTCAGACTTCTCACCCTCACCCACAAAGCGCTCCACAGTGCTGCACCTCCATACATCTTCTCCCTCATCTTCATCTACCACCCTACTCGTGCTCTCCATTCTGTTAGCGACCGAAGATTAATAACCTCCATAATTCGCACCTCTTACTCCCATCTTCAAGACTTTTCTCGAGCTGCACCTACTCTCTGGAATACTTCGCCCTGGAATACTAGGTCAATTCACAACTTCTCCACCTTAAAATGTGCCCTAAAAACACATCTTTTCAGGCAGGCAGGCTTATCAAGCTACCTAAACTGACTTTTCCCCGACTAAACCTCTACCCCACCAACTCCTCGAGCCTGAACTCGATCCTCTAGTAGTACCAAACCCGAAGCAGATTGGGAGGAACCACTCCTGTTAGTTCAATAATGGCTCAAATCCTACTTATCACAATCAACTACCTTATGTGTCACCCCCATTCCTCATAGATTGTAAGCTCTTGCAAGCAGGGCCCTGATTCAAAGGGTTTTAGATGCATAATAGCCAGTTAGTTTTGTTTCGTACATGAACCCTATGAATTTGTAAAGCGCTGCGGAATATGGTGGCGCTGTATAAATAAATTGTACAAACCGGATTCCAAAAAAGTTGGGACACTAAACAAATTGTGAATAAAAACTGAATGCAATGATGGCACATGTCAATATTTTATTTGTAATAGAACGTAGATGACAGATGAAATGTTTAATCCGAGTAAATGTATCATTTTAAAGGAAAAATACGTTGATTCAAATTTTCACGGTGTCGACAAATCCCCAAAAAGTTGGGACAAGTAGCAATAAGAGGCTGGAAAAAGTAAATTTGAGCATAACGAAGAGCTGGAAGACCAATTAACACTAATTAGGTCAATTGGCAACATGATAGGGTATAAAAAGAGCTTCTCAGAGTGGCAGTGTCTCTCAGAAGCCAAGATGGGTAGAGGATCACCAATTCCCACAATGTTGCGCAGAAAGATAGTGGAGCAATATCAGAAAGGTGCTACCCATCGAAAAATTGCAAAGACTTTGTATCTATCATCATCAACTGTGCATAACATCATCCGAAGATTCAGAGAATCTGGAACAATCTCTGTGCGTAAGGGTCAAGGCCGTAAAACCATACTGGATGCCCGTGATCTCCGGGCCCTTAAACGACACTGCACCACAAACAGGAATGCTACTGTAAAGGAAATCACAGAATGGGCTCAGGAATACTTCCAGAAACGATTGTCAGTGAACACAATCCACCGTGCCACCCGCCGTTGCCAGCTGAAACTCTACAGTGCAAAGAAGAAGCCATTTCTAAGCAAGATCCACAAGCTCAGGCTTTTTTACTGGGCCAGGGATCAATTAAAATGGAGTGTGGCAAAATGGAAGACTATTCTGTGGTCAGACGAGTCACGATTCAACGTTCTTTTTGGAAATCTGGGACGCCATGTCATCCGGACCAAAGAGGACAAGGACAACCCAAGTTGTTATCAACGCTCAGTTCAGAAGCCTGCATCTCTGATGGTATGGGGTTGCATGAGTGCGTGTTGCATGGGCAGCTTGCATGTGTGGAAAGGCACCATCAATGCAGAAAAATATAATAGGTTCTGGAACAACATTTGCTCCCATCCAGATGTAATCTCTTTCAGGGAAGACCCTGCATTTTTCAACAAGATAATGCCAGACCACATTCTGCATCAATCACAACATCATGGCTGCGTAGGAGAAGGATCCGGGTACTGAAATAGCCAGTCTGCAGTCCAGATGTTTCACCTATAGAGAACATTTGGCGCATCATAAAGAAGAAGGTGCAACAAAGAAGGCCCAAGACGATTGAAGAGTTAGAGGCCTGTATTAGACAAGAATGGGAGAGCATTCCTATTTCTAAACTTGAGAAACTGGTCTCCTCGGTCCCCAGACGTCTGTTGAGTGTTGTAAGAAGGGGAGATGCTACACAGTGGTGAAAATGGTCTTGTCCCAACTTTTTGGGGATTTGTTGACACCATGAAATTCTGATTCAATATATTTTTCTATTCTGAATAAATTTTCTATTCTGAATATTGTTCTATTCTGAATAAAATATTAGAAGTTGGCACCTCCACATCATTGCATCAACTTTTTTGGAATCCGGTTTGTATTATTATTTATATATATATATATATATATATATATATAATCACTTACAGCACAGTGTGTGACTACACTAACAGTCACTTACAGAATTAATGGCAGTCTACCCTGTCTGTGCTGGCTAAGGTTGGGCTTCAGGACCTGTGCTTCTGATGGTTTCTTTCTGCACTGTCCCCAGTCCAGATTCAATGCTACAGATCACAGATGTCAGGAGTAGAGTTGAGCGGACACCTGGATGATTGGGTTCGGCCGATTTTCGGAAAAAGTTAGAGTTTGGGACCCGAACTTGACCCCGAACCCCATTGAAGTCAAAGGGGACCCAAACTTTTGAGCACTAAAATGGCTGTAAAAATGTAATGGAAAGGGCTAGAGGCTGCAAATGTTGTTAAAAGCATGGCAAGTGCTCTGCAAACAAATGTGAATAGGGAAAGGACTTTAAATAACATCAAATACATAAAAATAAAAATAAATTATAATCTTGATCTAGGAGGACCAGGTCTATATGGAGTAGGAGGTTGAGGAGGAGGTGGAAGTGGCGGTGGAGGAGGAGGAGGTAGCCTACACTGCTTTTTAAATTAATGTACACCCCAAAACATTGGGAAATATAGCCCTCCAGTCGTGCTAAACACACGTTCAGATAATACACCGGCTGCAGGGCAGGCCAGCACCTCCAAGGCGTAAAGGGCAAGCTCAGGCCATGTGCCCAATTTGGAGACCCAGAAGTTGCAGGGGCTGACCCCTGTCAGTTAGTTTGTGTAGGCGTGTGCATACTTACTGCCTCACCATGTCGCACGTCCCTGTGATGTTCACGATCCAATTTGATATCTGCTCTATCAACGTTCTTTTATGCAACTAGCATGGTGATTACGGGTGGCGGGGAATCAGGGTTCCAGGCCTGAGAGGTAGCCTGAGAAAAAGAGACCAAATTTAAGGGAGATAAATGTATTTATTTAAAAAAATTGGGATCAAGAAGAAATGTGGGAAAAGCTATTGAGGCGCAAATGTGGGACAAAAGAGTATAGCAGGAATTGTTTAAGTTTAAGCATTGAAGTTTAAGCATTGAATCAAAGGAGGGGGCGCGCATCAAATAAAGAAGCATTTCAGAAATTTTATTCCCTGTCACCTATGCAGAGCAGGGGTTTATTCACGTCTAAAATTGTATAATATCAACCCAAGAATGTAACAGAAAAATTACAGAAATTAATTAACCTGTCTACTTGGTAGAGCAGGGGTCTATGACCAAAAACTATTGTTTATTGTCACCCGAAAATGTAAAATATAAATTATTGAAATTTATTAAGCTGTCAACTAGGTAGAGGAGGGGTATATTACAGGTATAGCAGTGGTACATCACACCAAAAATTTGTTGAATTTGACCATAAAATGTAACTGACAATTTTTTTTATAGTTTAACCTGTCTACTAGGTATAGCAGTAGTACTTCACACCCCAAAAATTGGTTAATTTCACTAGAAATGTTAAGAACAAAGTAGTGAAATGATATAAAATAAAACACGTACAAAAAAAATATTGATTTATGAGGTGGAGTTCAATAGTGGAGTAGGAGTTTAACTACCTCAGGACCGCCGTACGCAGGATCGCGTCCTGGCGGCGGCCCTGCTCTTCTGGGTGGACGCATATACGCGTCCTCCCGCGAGAGCCGAGATTTCCTGTGAACGCGCGCGCACAGGAACGGAAGGTAAGCGAGTGGATCTCCAGCCTGCCAGCGGCGATCGCTCGCTGGCAGGCTGGAGATCCGAATTTTTTAACCCCTAACAGGTATATTAGACGCTGTTTTCATAACAGTGTCTAATATACCTCCTACCTGGTCCTCTGGTGGTCCCTTTTGTTAGGATCGACCACCAGAGGACTCAGGTAGGTCAGTACAGTAGCACCAAACACCACACTACACTACACCCCCCCCCGTCACTTATTAACCCCTTATAAACCCCTGATCACCCATGATCACCCCATATAAACTCCCTGATCACCCCCCTGTCTTTGATCACCACCCTGTCATTGATCACCCCCCTGTCAGGCTCCGTTCAGACGTCCGTATGATTTTTACGGATCCACGGATACATGGATCGGATCCGCAAAAAGCATACGGACGTCTGAATGGAGCCTTACAGGGGGGTGATCAATGACAGGCGGGTGATCACCCATATACACTCCCTGATCACCCCCTGTCATTGATCACCCCCCTGTCATTGATCACTCCCCTGTAAGGCTCCATTCAGACGTCCGCATGATTTTTACGGATCCATGGATACATGGATCGGATCCGCAAAACACATGCGGACGTCTGAATGGAGCCTTACAGGGGGTGATCAATGACAGGCGGGTGATCACCCATATACACTCCCTGATCACCCCCCTGTCATTGATAACCCCCCTGTAAGGCTCCATTCAGACGTCCGCATGCGTTTTGTGGATCCGATCCATGTATCCATGGATCCGTAAAAAATCATGCGGATGTCTGAATGGAGCCTTACAGGGGGGGTGATCAGTGACAGGGGGGTGATCACCCTGATTACCCTGATCACCCCCTGTCATTGATAACCCCCCTGTAAGGCTCCATTCAGACGTCCGCATGCGTTTTGTGGATCCGATCCATGTATCCATGGATCCGTAAAAAATCATGCGGATGTCTGAATGGAGCCTTACAGGGGGGGTGATCAGTGACAGGGGGGTGATTACCCTGATCACCCCCTGTCATTGATAACCCCCCTGTAAGGCTCCATTCAGACGTCCGCATGCGTTTTGTGGATCCGATCCATGTATCCATAAAAAATCATGCGGATGTCTGAATGGAGCCTTACAGGGGGGGTGATCAGTGACAGGGGGTGATCACCCTGATTACCCTGATCACCCCCTGTCATTGATAACCCCCCTGTAAGGCTCCATTCAGACGTCCGCATGCGTTTTGTGGATCCGATCCATGTATCCATGGATCCGTACAAAATCATGCGGATGTCTGAATGGAGCCTTACAGGGGGGGTGATCAGTGACAGGGGGGTGATCACCCTGATTACCCTGATCACCCCCTGTCATTGATAACCCCCCTGTAAGGCTCCATTCAGACGTCCGCATGCGTTCTGTGGATCCGATCCATGTATCCATGGATCCATAAAAAATCATGCGGATGTCTGAATGGAGCCTTACAGGGGGGGTGATCAATGACAGGGGGGTGATCAGGGAGTCTATATGGGTGATCACCCCCCTGTCATTGATCACCCCCCCCCCCCCCTGGTAAGGCTCCATTCAGACATTTTTTTTGGCACAAGTTAGCGGAAATTTTTTGTTTGTTTTTGTTTTTGTTTTTTCTTACTAAGTCTCATATTCTACTAACCTGTGTCAAAAAATAAAATCTCACATGGACGCACCATACCCCTCACGGAATCCAAATGCGTAAACATTTTTAGACATTTATATTCCAGACTTCTTCTCACGCTTTAGGGCCCCTAAAAAGCCAGGGCAGTATAAATACCCCACATGTGACCCCATTTCGGAAAGAAGACACCCCAAGGTATTCCGTGAGGGGCATATTGAGTCCATGAAAGATTGAAATTTTTGTCCTAAGTTA
This sequence comes from Bufo gargarizans, assembly GCF_014858855.1. Taxonomy (NCBI): domain Eukaryota; kingdom Metazoa; phylum Chordata; class Amphibia; order Anura; family Bufonidae; genus Bufo; species Bufo gargarizans. Next base: position 88,060 of record NW_025334143.1, on the reverse strand, counting down.
GCGGAAAGTGAGACTTTGTGAGAAAAAAACAAAAAAAAAAAAATCAATATCCGCTAACTTATGCAAAAAAAAAAAAATTCTAGGAACTCGCCATGCCCCTCATTGAATACCTTGGGGTGTCTTCTTTCCAAAGTGGGGTCACATGTGGGGTATTTATACTGCCCTGGCTTTTTAGGGGCCCGAAAGTGTGAGAAGAAGTCTGGGATCCAAATGTCTAAAAATGCCCTCCTAAAAGGAATTTGGGCCCCTTTGCGCATCTAGGCTGCAAAAAAGTGTCACACATGTGGTATCGCCGTACTCAGGAGAAGTTGGGGAATGTGTTTTGGGGTGTCATTTTACATATACCCATGCTGGGTGAGAAAAATATCTTGGTCAAATGCCAACTTTGTATAAAAAAATGGGAAAAGTTGTCTTTTGCCAAGATATTTCTCTCACCCAGCATGGGTATATGTAAAATGACACCCCAAAACACATTCCCCAACTTCTCCTGAGTACGGCGATACCAGATGTGTGACACTTTTTTGATGCCAAGGTGGGCAAAGGGGCACATATTCCAAAGTGCACCTTTTGGATTTCACCGGTCATTTTTTACACATTTTGATTGCAAAGTTCTTCTCACACATTTGGGCCCCTAAATTGCCAGGGCAGTATAACTACGCCACAAGTGACCCCATTTTGGAAAGAAGACACCCCAAGGTATTCCGTGAGGGGCATGGCGAGTTCCTAGAATTTTTTATTTTTTGTCGCAAGTTAGTGGAATATGAGACTTTGTAAGAAAAAAATAAATAAATAAAATCATCATCATTTTCCGCTAACTTGTGACAAAAAATTAAAAGTTCTTTGAACTCACTATGCCCATCAGCGAATACCTTAGGGTGTCTACTTTCCGAAATGGGGTCATTTGTGGGGGGTTTCTACTGTTTGGGCATTGTAGAACCTCAGGAATCATGACAGATGCTCAGAAAGTCAGAGCTGTTTCAAAAAGCGGAAATTCACATTTTTGTACCATAGTTTGTAAATGCTATAACTTTTACCCAAACCATTTTTTTTTTTTGCCCAAACATTTTTTTTTGATCAAAGACATGTAGAACAATAAATTTGGCGAAAAATTTATATATGGATGTAGTTTTTTTTGCAAAATTTTACAGCTGAAAGTGAAAAATGTCATTTTTTTGCAAAAAAATCGTTACATTTTGATTAATAACAAAAAAAGTAAAAATGTCAGCAGCAATAAAATACCACCAAATGAAAGCTCCATTAGTGAGAAGAAAAGGAGGTAAAATTCATTTGGGTGGTAAGTTGCATGACCGAGCGATAAACGGTGAAAGGAGTGTAGTGCCGAAGTGTAAAAAGTGCTCTGGTCATGAAGGGGGTTTCACCTAGCGGGGCTGAAGTGGTTAAGGAGGCGGTGGATGTAGCGGAGTGGGTGGAAGCGGCGGTGGAGGAGGACAAGATAGCCAACACAAGTTTTTTGTTTTAATTTAATTTTGTAAAATTAAGGTACACTCCAAAATACAAACATGAGCAATTGCGCTGCAGTATAACAATGGCTGCTTAGTGCCGGTATCCATGTCTATTCTGCACAAGATATGGACAAGTCCTGTGGGATCCATGCCTGGCTCATTTTAATGAACCTGAGCTTGTCCAAATTGGCTGTAGACAGGTGGCTGTGCTTGTCTGTAATGACGCCCCCTGCCGTGCTAAACACACGTTCAGATAATACACTGGCTGCAGGGCAGGCCAGCACGTCCAAGGCGTAAAGGGCAAGCTCAGGCCATGTGCCCAATTTGGAGACCCAGAAGTTGAAGGGGGCAGACCCGTCATTCAGTACGTGTAGGCGTGTGCACACATACTGCTCCACCATGTTGGTGAAATGCTGCCTCCTGCTATAACGTTCCATATCAGCTGGTGGTGCTGATTGTTGTGGCGTGCTGGCAAAACTTTTCTACATTTCGGCCATGCTAACCCTGCCTTCTGAGGTACTGGTGGTGCCCCAGCTGCGTTGGCGACCTCTTCCTCGTCCTCTGCCTTCGCCTTGTGCTTCCACTGTGCCCCCGCTGTCAGGTGGGAATGCCACCAGCAGCGCGTCTACCAGCATGCGCTTGTACTCGCGCAACTTATGATCACGCTCCAGTGATGGGATTAAGGACTGTACGTTGTCCTTGTAACAGGGATCCAGCAGCGTGGCCACCCAGTAATCATCACAAGTTAGAATGTGGGCAACTCGGCGGTCGTTGTGGAGACACTGCAGCATGTAATCGCTCATGTGTGCCAGGCTGCCCAGAGGCAATGAAAAGCTGTCCTCTGTGGGAGGTGTATCATCTATGTTCTCTGTATCTTCCCATCCACGCACCAGTGATGGCCATGACCTGGTCTGGGTGCCAACCTTCTGTGAACATGGTTCCTCCTCCTCCATGTCCTCCTGCTCATCCTCCACCTCCTCATCCTCCAGAACTGTGCCCTGGCTGGGAAATTGTGTACCTTGGGTTTGTGGGTGCAGGAACCCACCCTTGAAGCCATTTGGGAATGACTGTCCGGAAACCCTACAAAATTATCCCTCTTCCTCCTCCTCCTGTGACACATCCTCTTCCATCATCGCGTTATTTTGAAGGAGGCATAGAAGTGGGATAGTAACGCTGAGAAAGGCGTTATCGGCACTGGCCATGTTGGTGGAGTACTCGAAACAGCGCAACAAGGAACACAGGTCTCGCATAGGTTGTTCGCATTCGCCGCAGCGGGTGAACATATGTGATGTTCGGTCCGCCCCCTAGACATCATCATTGAATAAACTTTGACCCTGTACCTCACAGTCAGCAGACACATTCCAGCCAATTAGCAGCAGACCCTCCCACCTCCTGGACAGCATCCATTTTAGATTCATTCGGAAGCTGCATTCTTAGTGAGAGGAGGGACAGTGTAGCTGCTGCTGATTTAATAGGGAAATCGATAGCTAGGCAAGTGTATTCAGTGTCCACTGCAGTCCTGAAGGACTCATCTGATCTCTGCTGTAAGGACAGCACCTCAAAAAGCCCTTTTTAGAGCTAGAACATCAGTCTGCTTTTTTTATTCCTGTGTAATCAAAATGCAGTTGCCTGCCTGCCAGCGTGTGTGTCAGGCTCACAGCCCTGCAAATGCATAGTGTCACCAGCGCAACTCATATCTGGTGTCACATTCATTTACATTTAAAGAAAAACAACAAACACGTGTGTAACTGACTGCTATTTATTCAGCCAAAATTGTTGTTTTTCTAAATTGAGTGTTGTTAATAGTAATTGAGGAACTTTGGTAGCAGTAAATAAGATCCAAACAGGTAATATGATCAAGTTTGTCTTTACTGAATGGCAGCTTTAAATCCATACAAGTTACAGCAATAGTCTTGGGTCCCAGCAGGTATAGGCAATGTATGGCAGGGTCTAATATCTCTTCTGCTTCTATACTATGTGCCTGGAGAACATGGCAGGTATTTCTCTTCTGCTCTGTCTGTCTTCTGCTTGTAATGGGCCTGACTAGCTGAGGAGGAACTTGGCTTCTCCTGGACTTTGGATATGTACTCACAGCTTGGCTCACAGGGGATGCTTCTTTCTGGAGGCTGGAGATGGCTGCTTTTCTTGTCAACCAGCTGAGGCTGATGGCTCAGGCTGGGAAGGGTGATCTTTGCCTCAGCCGAGGTTCGATCCTGTCTTGGGATCCCTGTTTTCTGGGAGCTCCTACTAACACAGCCTTCCCCAGCAGGGGTGGCTGGTACACTCTAACTAGAACTTTCTTTCCTCCCCATGAGGCAGGAAGTGGGAACATTCCACACCTCCTCAAAGGGGAGGGGGAGCTAGATTGGAATGTACTATTCCAGTCCAGCTATGCTAAACTGTCTAAGTCTATGCTAAACACATTGCTGCCACCTGCTGGTGTACATGGAAACCACTGCAAATTTATGAAACAGGTAAAGAAAATGCACATAATGGAGAATGCAGTGTTAGATTACACAAGATGACAATACATATACACCTGACATGTTGTAGCAGGGGAACAGAGTTTTAGTGACATACTCTGGGATGTTACATATTCATATCTGGTGTCACAGTAGCTTGCACGCATAGTACAACTTAACTAATCTAAAAAAAATGACAGGAAGAGGCAGGCCACCCTGCAGGGGCCGTCGTGGTTGTGGTGCTGTGATTCCCTTTGGCCCTAGACTAATGCCCAGTGTTCAGAGGCCACGTACCCTGAACTCGAAAAGTTCTGAGGACATAGTTGACTGGCTAACACAGGACACTCAATCTTCTACAGCTTCCGCTCTGAACCTTGACGCACCATCCTCCTCCAGCTCAGCTTCAGGCACCTCTCAAGTTACCACTCGCCCGCCTGCCGCCACCACCAACACTAGCACCACAGCCGCTTCACTTGATCTGTCAGAGGAGTTATTTGCACATCAGTTGGAAGAAATGAGTGATGCGCAACCATTATTGCCAGATGATGTAGAGGGATATGTCTCAGTCAGGCAGCATTACACACATGGACGTACCGTGTGATGATGATGATGTTGTACCCGCTGCTGCTTCCTTTGCTAAGTTGTCAGATACAAGTGAAGCGGTTGATAATGACGATGTGTCCGTGGATGTCACGTGGGTGCCCGCTCGAAGAGAAGAAAGTTCAGATGGGGAGACAGAGAGGAGGAGGAGACGAGTTGGAGGCAGGGGGAGGTCGTCGCAAGGAGCTAGTGACACAGTCAGACAGCATGTATCGGCACCCATGGTCAGCCAGACAGCACGCCCATCAACGCATGCTGTTGCCACCACCAGAATGCAGTCATTGCAAAGCTCAGCAGTGTGGCATTTTTGTGTGTGTCTGCCTCTGATAACAGCGATGCCATTTGCAACCTGTACCATAAGAAATTGAGTCGTGGGAAGTCCAACACCCACCTAGGTACAACTGCTTTGCGAAGGCACATGATCTCACATCACAAACGCCTATGAGATCAACACATGAGTACAAGCAGCACACAAACTCAAAGCCACCATCCTCCTCCTGGTCCAGCATCTTCAGCCACGTCAACCACTGCTGTCCTCCTTGCCCCCTCTCAACCACCCGCCACTCCGCCTCTCGCCTTGAGCAGTTCCTGCTCATCTGCCCACAGTCAGGTGTCTGTCAAGGACATGTTTGAGCGTAAGAAGCCAATGTCACAAAGTCACCCCCTTGCCCGGCGTCTGACAGCTGGCTTGTCGGAACTCTTAGCCCGCCAGCTTTTACCATACAAGCTGGTGGAGTCTGAGGCCTTCAAAAAATTTGTAGTTATTGGGACACCGCAGTGGAAGGTACCCGGACGAAATTTCTTTGCACAAAAGGCAATCCCCAACCTGTACTCGATTGTGCAAAAGGAAGTCATGGCATGTCTGGCACACAGTGTTGGGGCAAGGGTCCATCTGACCACTGATACCTGGTCTGCAAAGCACGGTCAGGGCAGGTATATCACCTACACTGCACATTGGGTAAACCTGCTCTCGGCTGCCAAGCATGGAATGCGTGACACTACAGAGGAGTTGGTGACACCACCACGACTTGCAGGCAGGCCTGCTGCCACCTCCTCTACTCCTCCTACTCCATCCTCTTCCATAACCTCCTCGGCTGAGTCCACTTCTGCTGCATCTTGCTCCACATCAATGGCACCCCCCAGCTCCCCAGGGGCTATTCCACATCACGGATACGACAGTGTCACACCGTCTTGGTGTTGACTTGCCTGAAAGCAGAGAGTCACACCGGACCAGCACTCCTATCCGCTCTGAATGCACTGGTGGATCAGTGGCTGACTCCGCACCAACTGGAGATTGGTAAAGTGGTGTGTGACAATGGAAGCAATTTGTAGGTGGCATTGAATTTGGGCAAGTTAGCACATGTGCGTGCATGGCACATGTGTGTAATCTGATCGTACAACGCTTTGTGCATAAGTACCCAGGCTTACAGGACGTCCTCAAGCAGGCCAGAAAGGTGTGTGGCCATTTCAGGCGTTCCTGCACGGCCATGGCGCACTTTTCAGACATTCAGCGCCAAAACAACATGCCAGTGAGGCGCTTGATTTGCGACAGCCCGACACGTTGGAATTCAACACTACTAATGTTCGACTGCCTGCTCCAACAAGAAAAAGCCATCAACAAGTGTTTGTATGACCGGGGTGCTAGGACAGCCTCTGCGGAGCTGGGAATTTTTTTTCTACGTTACTTGACACTCATGTGCAATGCCTGTAGGCTCATGCATCCTTTTGAGAAGGTGACAAACCTAGTCAGTCGCACTAAAGGCACCATCAGCGACATCATCCCATTTGTTTTCTTCCTGGAGCGTGCCCTACGAAGAGTGCTGGATCAGGCTGTAGATGAGCGTGAAGAGGAAGAGTTGTGGTCACCATCATCACCACCAGAAACAGCCTTTTCAGCATCGCTTGCTGCACCTGCGGCAACGCTGGAAGAGGAGTATGAGGAAGAAGAGTCAGAGGAGGAATGTGGCTTTGAGGAGGAGGAAGGCCAACCACAGCAGGCATCCCAGGGTGCTCGTTGTTGTCACCTATCTGGTACCCATGGTATTGTACGTGGCTGGGGGGAAGAACAGACCTTCAGTGAGATCAGTGAGGACGAGGAACGGGAAATGAGTAGCTCGGCATCAAACCTTGTGCAAATGGGATCTTTCATAATGTCATGTCTGTTGAGGGACCCTTGTATAAAAAGGATGAAGGAGAATGACCTGTACTGGGTGGCCACGCTACTAGACCCCCGGTATAAGCAGAAAGTGGTGGAAATGTTACCAAATTACCGAAAGTCAGAAAGGATGCAGCAGTTCAAAACCAAACAAAAAAATATGCTTTACATAGCTGATAAGAGGGATGTCACAGCACAACGGGAATCTAACTGGGGAAGAGGGGAAAGTAATCCTCCTCCTACCACGACCACGGCGGCAAGGACAGGACGCTTTACATATGTGTTGTTGATGGAGGACATGCAGAGCTTTTTCCGTTCTACACATCGCCACAGCTCTTCGGGATCCAGCCTTAGAGAATGACTCGACCGACAGGTGGCAGACTACCTCGCCTTAACTGCAGATATCGACACTCTGAGGAGCGATGAACCCCTTGACTACTGGGTGTGCAGGCTTGACCTGTGGCCTGAACTATCCCAGTTTGCGATAGAACTTCTAGCCTTCCCAGCTTCAAGTGTCCTGTCAGAAAGGACCTTCAGTGCAGCAGCAGGCATTGTCACTGACAAAAGAAGTCGCCTGGGTCAAAAAAGTGTTGATTACCTCACCTTCATTAAGATGAATGAGGCATGGATCCCGAAGGGACTGACATGCCTTGGCCTCAAAATTGTCCCCATGCTGCTGTATTTAATTTCTGCATACCGGATGACTTTCGTGAATTCTCCGCCACCAACTAAGGTTCAAGCCGCAATGTTTTAGTCACCTTTCTGCCTGGAAAACATCAATTTTTCCGGCTGCTGCTACAGCAGCGGCTGCAACAATACATAATTGTTCAGGCATGTGTACATGCCTAATTTTTCTGGCCTCTAGTGCTGCACTGTGGCTGCAAAAAACAAAACAAAAAAAATTCCCCTTCGTGATCGGTACCTTGTTGTGGTGAAAGGGCTTGCGTATCACAATGAAGCGATCATCACCTCTATGAGTGTGTTGGCAATGTTGCCACACCCCAGATAAGGCCGTTGCTTCATTATGATCAGACTAAAAGCAAACGGCTGGATAATTTTTCATAGAAAAAACATAATTTATCTTTTTTTTTTTTAAGTTGTATAGGTTTTTAATACATAAAAAAAACTATTAAGAGACTTTATTATGATTTTTTTTATTAGAAATAATGCCAATACAATCGATTCCAATACAAAGCAAGTACAGAACTCAGAACAAAATTATTTCAGGATGTCGTAAATTCGACAATGATTAATCAATTCAACACACGTCCCTGGATAGGGGACGTAACAGGGATTAAACTGATGAGAATAGTACTACAGAAAATACCACTCATATCGGGTGTGACAGTAAATTGCATGGCGCAAACGCAGTGACCGTGGCGTGGATTCAAACAAAGGGGAGGGAGCCAGTGTTTTTTTAACCATTTCCCCATTTGAAAAATCAATTCAATTCACCTTTCGGGGACCCTTGGTGTTGTACGTGGCTGGGTGGAGGAAGAAACCTTTAATGACATCAACGGGACATGGCTAGCTTGGTATCCAATCTTGTGCAAATGGGAAGTTTGCTGTTGGGCAAATGGACTGTTTGCGGTTGTTTGCGGTGCATTAAAAGGGGAGTTTGGTCTGTCATTGTCTGTGAAGAGGGCGTAACCCTTACACTACCTGATCGATACAACATCATACCTGATCGTATACACACACTGGATGTTTTAAACCACGTTGTTCAAAAAATGTAGGATTGTTAGGTGATTTATGCCCTTTATGGATTAAAATCCAACTCTGCGTCAACTATGTAATTTTCCATGGGAGTTTTGCCATGGATCCCCCTCCGGCATGCCACAGTCCAGGTGTTAGTCCCCTTGAAACAACTTTTCCATCACTACTGTGGCTAGAAAGAGTCCCTGTGGGTTTTAAAATTCGCCTGCCTATTGAAGTCAATGGCGGTTCACCCGGTTCGCGAACATTTGCAGAAATCCGCGTTCGCCGTTCGCGAACGGAAAATTTTATGTTCGCGACATCTCTATCTATCAGTATATAGACTTGGGGCTCTTATCTCATATAGTACATTGTATATCACATTTATCAAATATGGTTATTATTCATTCTGTTATTTTCTTGTAATAGCAGTGTTCTATATAATAGTTGCTATATTATTGTGTGTTCCTTACTAATTCATAATTTTTATTTTCTGCTGCTGCTGTATTAGTGCGTTATTCTTGCCAATTTATTATTATCCTAAGTGTTTTTTCTGTCAGTATTTGAACTTGGGACTCTTATCTCGTATAGTATATTGTATATATGGTTATTATTCATACTACTTCGTTCTTATAATGGTGGTATACTTTGTAATACCAGTGTATGATCAAGGTATACTTCTTTGTACTAGCGATATGCATGCAGTTGTAATGACATGTTTGCGACATTGTTTCGTTAGTTATTGGATCCTAGTTTCTCAATCCTCTTACTGCTTCTTTTTTGTAGTAGCCATATATCCTGTAACAATGGTGTATAATGATAATATGTTTTTTTATAGTGGTGGTATGAATGCATCTATAGCGATATGTATGCGGTATTATAAAGTTTCTCTTGTTGGTTACTTATTATTTTCCCTTCAATATATCAATGTAGGGTAACTATTGCATAGATCTCTTTAGCTTGTTCGCTTCATTTTTATTTTTATTTTGTTTTTATTTTCTTTCTATTTTTATTTCCGTTATGTTTCTTATTGTTTCTTTTATCTCTATTTTTTTATTTTTATTTTGTACATGGCCTATTTTATTTGGACTATACTGTTATAAAGGACCCCATCTGTTGTTTCACCCCTCGAGGGGATTATCTCAATTCAGAGTAATAAATTAGAACATTTTTACACTCTTTGTTCATCGCAGCAAATCTCTTATGGGCTACGGTGGGCAGTTGCCAATGTAAATTGCTTATGGTCTTTGGTGTTGGTAGATGGATGGTGAATAGTGAGTAGTGGATATTAAGTCAGGAAGGGGGGGGCCCTCCACCCAGGAGAGACCTGGACAAATTATATAACTGCCCGGTCTCCCGTCAATGAGGGACCCCCCCTCCCCTTTAGAGGAACCCGAAGAGCTCCATCTCCGCATTGGCAGGAGGGTATTGAATTCAAAAATGTTCTTCGATTCTATACTTCAACCTTTTTTAATACTGTAAAGGTGAGTCCTTTCGGATCTTGATTATGTAAGATTTTAAAATGGTTGGACAGAGTGTGTTTTTCATATGCTTTTTTAATGTTCGATGTGTTCTGCAATACGTACTTTTAGTGTTCTTTTTGTTCTACCTACTGTAGGGATTTTCTCTGGTAGGCATGGTAAGCGGACACAATACAGAATCACGACAACGGTTGAAAAGCAAAAGTTCAGTGTTTATTCACACAAAAAGGCAGAAAGGAATAACAATACTTTGCAAGAGTCCTGGTGTCAATTCACACAGCAAGAGTCCACAGAACAAAAATATGTCACCTGGTAGTCCACAGCAGGCTTTTGGGCGCCTGACTCCCAGCAGGCGTCTCTCAGTGAGATGTGGCTTCTTTTCACTCCCAGGAAAGTTCTCAGTTCCCAATCACACAGAGACTAACAGCGCTCCACTGTCAGAGAGGATAAAACCACACCCAGCTGAGCTGCTGGCTTGGTTTTTAAATCCCAGCCCAAAACCTGGCCTGGAACGTGCCACCCACCCTGCTTTTTGGCTGCTCCCAAAAAGAACCGGCCCGGATCGGCTTTACAGCCGCACTAAGTAAAAAACACAGTGTCAGCCAGCCTAGATGCTGCTGACACACTAAACTACCGGTTCCTATCTCACCGAGGCCAGGAACCTCAGTGACACGTACCTTCCGTCAGTGACGGACCCCTGCACCTTCCTACACTACGTATTGCTTGTTGCACGGACACTGTATGATTTATATTACACTTTTCAAATTACATGTAAGAAATTATTTTATTGTATGTTGGTGCGTGCTGGATTTTACCAGGGTCGTTTTCTTTGGGAATATGGTGGACCTGCATCCCTTACATTTTCCACTTCTGTAGAAGCCTGTGGTGTTTGTCCATTTTTGAATGGATTGTTGCAATTTGCCTGTTCTTTTGGGAATTGACAGGGCTTTCATTAGTCCCAAATTTGGTGCCTTGGTAAAAGTGATTTGTGGGAAAGGAGCTATTAAATGTCCTATCACCTTATCCTTAACTATATAGTGCCAATATTTTTTGAATATGTATCTCACCTTTTTATACTGTGCATTAAATGGTAATATTATCCTCATGTTGTCCCCACTATCAGTCTGAGGTATTTTAGTAAATTTTTGTATTGAAAAAGGTATTGCGATATAATTGGCGGACTGTATTAAGTGCCTTCTCTAGTATTCCTGGAGGATATTGTTTTTTGAGGAATTGCTCTTTTAGTTGTGTGGCTTCTTCAAAATTTTCAGTTTTCGAACAATTCATTTTAATTCGCCTAAATTGTCCGGATGGTAGGTTTAACATTGGGGTAGATGACAGCTATTGTATAGTATATAGCTATTTTTTTATGTTGGCTTGTGGTAAGTATTATATATCAATTTATTTTCATTTAACTTGTTTTGTAGATCTAAAAATTTAACCAATGTTTGACTGAAGGTTGCTGAAAAGTGTAGGTTGTATTTATTTTGGTTAATTTCTTCCAAGAATATTTCCAAAGATTCTCGGTTATTCCTCCATACAAATCAGGACATCGTCAATGTACAGTTTCAAGAGCACAAATTGAATAAGTTACTAAAGATCATTTGAGATGAATGTGATCACATAATAACAATTTACAAACCTGTTCTTTGGAATCCAGAAAGGGCACGATATGGACATTTAATAGTGGTATCACTATAAATATACTCTCTCCAACAGTGCATCCAATACAATAGAGAAATGGAGTTTGGCATCAAGAGACTATCCTATATAAGGAAACTGTACATTCACTGTGATTACTACACCACATCCTTATACAAATAGGGTTGATGGTGTCTTTTGATTACATAATTATCACTGACACAATGCCATTTTATGCTATAAACTGGGACTGCAGTTTGTGTGCATTATACTATCTGTTTTTCGTAGAAATTTTAGAGTTTGTAATGTTTTTACAGAATGTTTTAGATATGATATATTAATAAATTTATACTGGGAATACAGTCAGTCTCCATGTGTAGCCGAATGTAGGTGTGCCCTACTATTGCTTTTATTTTTACTGCAATACCCATGAAGATTGGGTGAATCTTTTCCAGTCGGTGCACCTTATTCCATATTACTGGCGAGTAGGTGAGCCATTTCTAAAATACTTAACGCTAATCAAACCTGAACTGGTCCATAAAAAGAGGGTTTTATAAATTTTTGGGAAATTTTCAAGATTTGCTTCTAAACTTCTAAGCCTTCTAACATCCCCCCCCCCCCCCAAAAAAAAAATGTATTTTACAAAATGATCCAAACATAAATAGAAATATGGAAAACGTAAAGGAATACATATTTTAGGAGGTATCACCATCTGTTTTAAAAGCAAAAAAAATAGAAATTTTGAAAATAGCTAATTTTTCCAACTTTTTAGTAAATTTTAAGAAATTTTCTAAATAAAAATGAAATAGTTGGACTCAAATTTACCACTGTCATGAAGTGCAATATGTGACAAGAAAATATTCTCAAAATGCCTTGGATAAGTAAAAGTTATCACTACATAAAGTGACGGATATCAGATTTACAAAAAAATGGTCTAGTCCCTAAAGTGACAAATGGTAGGGTCCATAAGAGGTTAAGGGGTTTCATATACCTGTTTCCACCAAATATTGATTGAGGCCTGCGATATACCTGATTCCACAAAATACTAACTAAGGGGTTTGATATCCTGCTTCCACAAAATAGTGATTGAGGCCTACGATATACCTGCTTCCACAAAATAATGATTAAAGGGATTTCATATACCTGTTTCCACCAAATATTGATTGAGGTCTACGTTATACCTGCTTCCACAAAATTCTGATTAAGGGGTTTGATATGCCTGCTTCGACAAAATTCTGATTGAGGGCTACAATATACCTGCATCCACAAAATACTAATAAAGGGGTTTGATATACCTGTTTCTACCAAATATTGATTTAAGCCTGAAATATACCTGATTAAACAAAATACGGATTAAAGGGTTTGATAGAACTGCTTCCACAAAATAGTGATTGAGGGCTACGATATACCTACTTCCACAAAATACTGATTAAGCGGTTTTGATATACAAACCGGATTCCAAAAAAGTTGGGACACTATACAAATCGTGAATAAAAACTGAATGCAATGATGTGGAGGTGTCAACTTCTAATATTTTATTCAGAATAGAACATAAATCACGGAACAAAAGTTTAAACTGAGAAAATGTACCATTTTAAGGGAAAAATATGTTGAATCAGAATTTCATGGTGTCAACAAATCCCCAAAAAGTTGGGACAAGGCCATTTTCACCACTGTGTGGCATCTCCCCTTCTAGTTACAACACTTAACAGACGTCTGGGGACCGAGGAGACCAGTTTCTCAAGTTTAGAAATAGGAATGCTCTCCCATTCTTGTCTAATACAGGCCTCTAACTGTTCAATCGTCTTGGGCCTTCTTTGTTGCACCTTCCTCTTTATGATGTGCCAAATGTTCTCTATAGGTGAAAGATCTGGACTGCAGACTGGCCATTTCAGTACCCGGATCCTTCTCCTACGCAGCCATGATGTTGTGATTGATGCAGAATGTGGTCTGGCATTATCTTGTTGAAAAATGCAGGGTCTTCCCTGAAAGAGATGACGTCTGGATGGGAGCAAATGTTGTTCTAGAACCTAAATATATTTTTCTGCATTGATGGTGACTTTCCAGACATGCAAGCTGCCCATGCCACACGCACTCATGCAACCCCATACCATCAGAGATGCAGGCTTCTGAACTGAGCGTTGATAACAACTTGGGTTGTCCTTGTCCTCTTTGGTCCAGATGACATGGCGTCCCAGATTTCCAAAAAGAACTTCGAATCGTGACTCGTCTGACCACAGAACAGTCTTCCATTTTGCCACACTCCATTTTAAATGATCCCTGGCCCAGTGAAAATGCCTGAGCTTGTGGATCTTGCTTAGAAATGGCTTCTTTGCACTGTAGAGTTTCAGCTGGCAACGGCGGATGGCACGGTGGATTGTGTTCACTGACAATGGTTTCTGGAAGTATTTCTGAGCCCATTTTGTGATTTCCTTTACAGTAGCATTCCTGTTTGTGGTGCAGTGTCGTTTAAGGGCCCAAAGATCACGGGCATCCAGTATGGTTGTATGGCCTTGACCCTTATGCACAGAGATTGTTCCAGATTCTCTGAATCTTCGGATGATGTTATGCACAGTTGATGATGATAGATGCAAAGTCTTTGCAATTTTTCGCTGGGTAACACCTTTCTGATATTGCGCCACTATCTTTCTGCGCAACATTGTGGGAATTGGTGATCCTCTACCCATCTTGGCTTCTGAGAAGCACTGCCACTCTGAGAAGCTCTGTTTATACCCAATCATGTTGCCAATTGACCTAATTAGTGTTAATTGGTCTTCCAGCTCTTCGTTATGCTCTAATTTACTTTTTCCAGCCTCTTATTGCTACTTGTCCCAACTTTTTGGGGATTTGTTGACACCGTGAAAATTTGAATCAACGTATTTTTACTTTAAAATTATACATTTACTTGGATTAAACGTTTGATATGTCATCTACGTTCTATTACAACTAAAATATTGACATTTGCCATCTCCACATCATTGCATTCAATTTTTATTCACAATTTGTTTAGTGTCCCAACTTTTTTGGAATCCGGTTTGTACCTGCTTCCAACAACTATTGATTGAGGCCTACGATATACCTGCTTCCACAAAATTCTGATTAAGGGGTTTGATATAACTGCTTCCACAAAATACAGATTGAGGGCTACAATATACCTGCTTCCACAAAATATTAATTAAGGGGTTTGATATACCAGCTTCCACTAAATTTTGATTGAGGGCTATGATATACCTGCTTTTACAAAATATTGATTAAGGGGATTTGATATACCTGTTTCCACCAAATATTGATTTAGGGCTACAATATACCTACTTCCACAAAATATCGATTAAGGTGATTTATATTCCTGCTTCCACGAAATATTGATTGAGGCCAGCGATATACCTGCTTCCACAAAATACTGATTAAGGGGTTTGATATACCTGTTTTCACCAAATATTGATTGTTGCCTGCAATATACCTGCTTTTACAAAATACTGATTAACGGGATTGATATACTTGCTTCCACCAAATACTGATTAAGGGGTTTGATATACAAATTTCCACCCAAAATTTATTGAGACCTACGATATACCTGCTTTCTCAAAAATATTGATTAAGGGTATTGATATACCTGTTTCCACCAAATATTGATTGCGGCTATGATATGTTTGCTTCCAAAAAATACTAATTAAGTGGATTGATATACCTGCTTCTACCAAATATTGATTGAGGTTTGAGATATACCTGCTTTAATAAAATACTGATTAATGGGTGTGATATACCTGCTTCCAGCAAATATTGATTAAGGCCTACAATATAACTGCTTAAACAAAATAATGATTAAGGGGTTTGATATACCTGCCTCCACCAAATATTGATTGATTCCTACGATATACCTACTTCCACAAAATACTGATTAAGGGGTTTGATATACCTGCTTCCACAAAATACTGATTGATGGCTTTGATATACCTGCTACCACAAAATACTGATTAAGGGTATTTATATACCTACTTCCACCAAATATTGATTAAGGGCCTGCGAGATTTCTTCTTCTTCTACAAAATACTGATCAAGGTGTTTGATATACCTGTTTCCACCAAATATTGATTGTGGCTATGATATATTTGCTTCCAAAAAATACTAGTTATTTATGTATCTGCTTCCACCAAATATTGATTGAGGTTTGAGATATACCTGCTTCCATAAAATACTGATTAAGGGGTTTGCTATTCCTGCTACCACCAAATATTTATTGAGGCCTACAATATATCTGCTTAAACAAAATACTGATTGAGGGGATTGATATACCTGCTTTTACCAATATTGATTGAGGCCTGCAAGATACCTTCTTCCACAAAATACTGAATGAAAGATTTCATATACCTGTTTTCATCTAATATTGATTAGGGCTACGATATACTTGTTTCCACAAAATACTAATTAAGGGGATTGATATACCTGCTTCCATAAAATACTGATTGAGGGCTGCGATAAACCTGCTTCCAGAAAATATTGATTAAGGGGTTTGATATACCTGTTTTTACCAAATATTGATTGAGACCTACGATATACCTGCTTCCGCAAAATACTGATTGATGGCTTTGATATACCTGCTTTTACAAAATACTGATTAAGTGGTTTGATATACCTGCTTCCACCAAATATTGATTGAGGGCTACGATATACCTGCTTCCACAAAATATTGATTAAGGGGTTTGATATACCTGCTTCCACCAAATATTTATTGAGGGCTACGATATACCTGCTTACACAAAATACTAATTAAGGGGTTTGATATACCTGCTTCCACAAAATACTGATTAAGGCCTGAGATATACCTGCTTCCACAAAATACTGATTAAGGGCTTTGATATACCTTTTCCCTCCAAATATTGATTGAGGCCTGCAATATACCTGCTTTCACAAAATATTGATTAAGGGCTTTGATATAACTATTTTCACCAAATCTATAGTAGATTGAGGCCTGTGATATACCTGCTTCCACAAAATATTGATTAAGGGGTTTGATATAACTATTTTAACTAAATCTAGATTGAGGCCTGTGATATACCTGTTTCCACAAAATACTGATTAGGGGGATTGATATTCCTGTTTCCACCAAATATTGCTCTTCTCTAGTGACTTAGGCAAAGGGTCATTTTGAAAATAACAGGCAGAGGAAGAGGCAGGCCATTCCACAGGGGTGATAAGCGTCGGGCATCTGCACCAGATCAAAAAGCCTAAGTGGGAAGTTGGAAAAAGCGCCTGCGATTACTTCAAAGGACGCACCAGAGTTGGTTGAGTGGCTCATTCAGCCTTCCACTTCTGCACCCTCCTCATCTTCTGTATCTGCACCCTCCTAACTCTCTGCTGTGTGCACCCCCAAAGACACCATCACCACCATAGCCTCTCCACTCGAGTCAGAACAATTATATTCCCATCCATTTCCATACCTTACCGATGCGCAGCCATTCTTAACATCAGATGAGGAAGCGGTGTTAGCAACGGTCACTTCTGGTGCTCCCAGGACGCCAGCACATGGCTCTGCAGTGTGGGCTTTTTTTAACGTGTCAGCTGCTAACAACAGTGTTGTCATCTGCAGCATGTGCTGTCAGCGCATAAGTCACGGTAAGCCCAACACTCACCTAGGGACGACTGCCTAAAGAAGGCACCTGGCCTCCCATCACCGAGCCCAGTGGGAGCAACGCCATCAGAACCCACAAAGCCATACTCTCGGCACTCCACATCCTGCTTCTTCACCTTCTCCTCCCATTTGCCCTCTACTCCACCTTCCACCATGCCGTTGTCGCGTTCATCTGGCAGAAGGCAGGCTTCCGTGGCCCAAATGTTCGAGCGTAAGAAGTTAATGACACCGGATAACCCTCTTGCCAAACGCCTGACCGCTGGCTTGTCAGAACTAATAGCCCGCCAACTATTTCCATATACGTAAACTGGTGCACTCAGAGGCCTTTAGAAAATTTGTGGCTATTGGCACACCACAATGGAAGGTCCCCGGAAGGAAATATTTCTAGCAAAAGAGCATCCCAGAGCTATATGGCCAGCGGCAAGTGAATATACCTCTGGCAAGTGAATATATCTCTGGAACACAGTCGGTGCCAAGATACATCTGACCACAGACATGTGGTCTAGCAAACACGGCCAGGGAAGGTACATAACTTTTACTGCCCATTGGATGAACCTTCTGTCGGCTGTCAAGCATGTAACCCGTGGCTCCCGTGTGGATTTGGCGTTAGCTCCACAGATTGCATTCAGGCCTGCCTTTTCTTCTCCTCATACTCCATCCTCTGTCTCATCCTCGGCTGACTCCTCCTTTGCCACTGCTACCGCCTTTTCCACTGCACCCCCCAAGCTCCCCAGAACTTATTCGACCACTTTGTATATGCTTGATAGGCTGCTCTAGCAGCAATGTGCTGTTAATGACTACTTGTACAAAATATGCAGCAGGACAGGTTGTGGGGAGCTTGGTTTCTTTTCACTGCGCCAGTGGCTGCTCATGCGTGACGCATGCCGACTTCTGCAGTGATTTGATGAGATCACCAAACTTGTCAGTCGCAGCCAGGGTCCTCGGACCATTAGTGACATCGGACCTTATGCCTTCTTTCTGGAGCCTGCATTGTATCGTGTCATTGATCAAGCTGTCAAGGAACAGGAGCTGGAAGATGGGGAAGTTGCAATGCTGAATGAATACCCAAGGGGGGCTACTCCATCTGAGACAAGTCAGCAGGAGTCTGAAGAGGAGTCAGAGGAGGATGATGGCTGGGGGGAGGAGGAGGAGGAGCAAGAAGAGCAGGGTTTGAGGGGGATTTTAAACTTTTCGGGGATCCCTGCTGTTGTCCATGGCTGGGGGCAGGAGACCAAGGGCGACATTCTCCTGGACGATGAGCAAGAGCCAGGGTGCCCCACCATTTCGAATTTAGTGAAAATGGAGGCCTTCATGCTCCAGTGTTTGAAGAGGGAGCACCGTATAAAAACCATAAAGGGCAATGACCAGTACTGGGTGGCAACGTACTTAGACCCCCGGTACAAACACAAAATGGTGAACATGTCACCAGCATCACAGAGGGCTGGCAGAATGCAGCATTTTCAGGCCTTGCTGCGAGAGATGCTGCAGAAGAATTTCCACCCACAGTGAAACAGGTGCGGGTACTAATCCTACCGCGTCTGCAAGAAGAGGGCGGTCTGAAGATGTGTTGGTCACTTTGGATTTGAGATCATTCTTGCAACCAACCCATCAACAGCCGCCCTCCGGATCCAGTGTCAGGGAACTCCTAGACCGACAGGTGTCAGACTACATCAGGTTAACGGCCAATGTGGATGTTCTGAGAAGCAAGGAAACCCTGGACTACTGGGTGTGCAGGCTTGAACTGTGGCCAGAGCTGGCACAATTTTCCATGAAACTCTTGGTTTGCCCCTCATCGAGTGTCCTGTCTGAAAGGACGTTCAGCGCAGCAGGGGGGATCATTACCGATAAGCGCACTTGCCTAGCTCACGACAGTGTAGACTACCTCACATTTCTAAAAATAAATGAGGCATGGATCTAATGGAATTCAACACCTGTGACGACCACGTTTAAATGAATTTCCTCATGCCAGCCCACACATATCCGCCACCACCCAGAATAAATAATGGTCCATGTCTTATGTATATACAGCGGCATAAAAGGCCTTTTCTGTCAGGTGAATGCCTAATTTTTGGGGCCTCTACTCCAGTGGCCTACGGATGAAGTAAAGTTAACACTCCCGTTTTCTGATATTTTTGAGTTGTGTTATCTAATCTAAGAAAACGACTTCAATTGCTTTTCAATGGCTTTTGTTTCAAGATAATGCGATGAGTTAATAAAATTGAGTTAAGAGCTGGTGTGCTATCCCTGCTCCATCTGTACAGTAAATTTTTTATCCAGTGACCGCCTAATGTACCTGCAGCCAGATAATCACAAGTTCTTTTCTGTCAGGTGAATGCCTTATTTTTGGGGCCTGCAATGGCCTACAGTAAAATTTTTAGCCAGTTACTGCCTAATATACCTCCAGCGGCATAATCACAAGTTATTTTCTGTTATGTGAATGCTTATTTTGGGGGGCCTATACTGGCCTACAGTAAAATTTTTATCTAGTGACCGCTTAATGTACCTCCAGCCACATAATGTCATGGAAGGTGTACAGAAAACTAGAAGACACAAAACGAAGATCCGACTGACTGGATTCAAAACTAAGGAACCAAAGGGAGAGCCCTGCAACAGACCTGGCTCTCTCCCTAACTGCTCAGCCTATGCAAAAATCTCAATGGTAGATGATCGCATATCCTCGTTCCTCGACTGTATAACACCTGAACACCCTATAATAGTGAGGGGACACTACCACCGGCTCCCTACACTTGATACGGAGGGAGTCAGGGTCACCTGGGATCCAGCAAACAGGAAAACACAAATGAATGAACAAAACTTATCTGTAGAAGACTCAGTAGTAGCATCCAGCATGCACACACTACAGGAAGTTGTATAAACCGCAAAGTGATGCAGTATGGGAAGGATTTAAAGGGATGCAATCAGTGCAACTACATGACAGCTGAGAGAGGTTAACGAGATGAGAAAACGAAAGCAAAACAAAAGGAACCTCAAGGAGGAGGTTCTGAAGAACGTCTGTCAGAGCTTCTCAGATGTCTGGTGGTGGCACATATTCACAAGTTCTTTTCTGTCAAGTTAATGCCTACGTTTTGGGGCCTGTACTGGCCTATAGAGATGTTGCGAACATAAAATTTTCAGTTGGCGAACGCGAACTTCCTCAAAAGTTCGCGAACGGGCGAACTGGGCAAACCGCCATAGACTTCAATAGGCAGGCAAATTTTAAAACTCACAGGGACTCTTTCTAGCCACAGTAGTGATGGAAAAGTTGTTTCAAGGGGACTAACACCTGGACTGTGGCATGCCGGAGGGAGATCCATGGCAAAACTCCCATGGAAAATTACATAGTTGACGCAGAGTTGGGTTTTAATCCATAAAGCGCATAAATCACCTAACAATCCTACATTTTTTTGAACAACGTGGTTTAAAACATCCAGTGTGTGTATACGATCAGGTATGATGTTGTATCGATCAGGTAGTGTAAGGGTTACGCCCGCTTCACAGACATTGACAGACCAAACTCCCCTTTTAATGTATCACAAAAAAACGCAAACTCCCCATTTGCACAAGGTTGGATACCAAGCTAGCCATGTCCCGTTGATGTCATTGAAGGTTTCTTCCTCCACTCAGCCACGTACAACACTAAGGGTCCCCAAAAGGTTAATTGAATTGATTTTTCGAACGGGTAGATGGTTAATAAAACATTGGCTCCCCCCCTTGTTTTAATCCACGGTCACTGCGTCTGCGCCATGCAATTTACTGTCACACGCAATATGAGTGGTATTTTCTGTAGTTCTCTTCTCATCAGTTTAATTCCGGTTACGTCCCATATCAGGGATTGCCTTTTGTGAAAAAAAATTTAGGCCGGGTACCTTCAACAGCCTTCACAGTGACAGACCAAACTCTGATACACCAAACTGAATTGATTTTAGGAACCGGGAGATGGAAATAGCAGCTCGGTTGGTCCTTTTACTCCCAAGATGGGGCACTGCGCATGCACGGAACAATGTGCTGTGACACCCTATATGAGTGGTGTCTTAACTAGTACTATTCCTATCAGTTTCATCCCTGTTACGTCCCTTATCCGGGGACGTGTGTCGAATTGATTAACCATTGTCGAATTAACAAACCATTACAACATCCTGAAATAATATTGTTCTGAGCTCTGTACTTGCTTTCTATTGGAATTGATGGGGATTTTTTAAATTGTCTGCATTATTTCTAATAAACTATTAAGAGACTTTATTATGATTTTTTATTTTATGTATTAAAAACCCATAAAACAAAAAAAAAGAATGTTTTTTCTATGAAAAATTATCCAGCCGATCGCTTTTGGTCTGATCATAATGAAACAACGGCCTTATCATATGGGGTGTGGCAACATTGCCAACACACTCATAGAGGTGATGATCGCTTCATTGTGATACGCAAGCCCCTTCACCACAACAAGGTAACGATCACGAAGGGGAATTGACACTTGTATGTGCCTTTTTTTGTTTTGTTTTGTTTTTGCATCCACAGTGCAGCACCAGAGGACAGAAAAATTAGGCATGTACACATGCCTGAAAAATAATGGTATTGTTGCAGCCGCTGTTGTAGCAGTGGCCGGAAAAATTTATGTTTTCCAGGCAGAAAGGTGACTAAAACATCGCGGCTTGAACCCTAGTTGGTGGCGGAGAATTCACGAAAGCCATCCGGTATGCAGACATTAAATACAGCAGCGTGGGGACCATTTTGAGGCCAAGGCATGTCATCAGGCCTTTTGTTAGTCAAACATATCCCCCACTGTCAGTCCCTTTGGGATCCACGCCTCATTCATCTTAATTAAGGTGAGGTAATCAACACTTTTTTTACCGAGGCAACTTCTTTTGTCAGTGACAATGCCTCGTGCTGTACTGAAGGTCCTTTCTAACAGGACACTTGAAGGAGGGCAGGCCAGAAGTTCTATCGCAAATTGGGATAGCTCAGGCCACAGGTCAAGCCTGCACACCCAGTAGTCAAGGGGTTCATCGCTCCTCAGAGTGTCAATATCTGCAGTTAAGGTCAGGTAGTCTGCTACCTGTCGTCGAGTCGTTCTCTAAGGCTGGATCCCGAAGGGCTGTGGCGATGTGCAGGACTGAAAAAGCTCTGCATGTCCTCCATCAACAACACATCTGTAAAGTGTCCTGTCCTTGCCGCCGTGGTAGGAGAAGGATTACTTTCACCTCTTCCCCAGTTAGATTCCCCTTGTGCTGTGACATCCCCCTTATAAGCTGTGTAAAGCATATTTTTTTGTTTGGTTTTGAACTGCTGCATCCCTCCTGACTTTCTGTAATTTGGTAACATTTCCGCCACTTTCTGCTTATACCGGGGGTCTAGTAGCGTGGCCACCCAGTACAGGTCGTTCTCCTTCATTCTTATACAAGGGTCCCTCAACAGACATGACAGCATGAAAGACCCCATTTGCACAAGGTTGGATGCCGAGCTACTCATTTCCCGTTCCTCATCCTCACTGATGTCATTGACGGTCTGTTCTTCCCCCCAGCCATGTACAACACCACGGATCCCAGATAGGTGACAATAACGAGCACCCTGGGATGCCTGCTGTGGTTGGTCTTCGTCCTCCTCAAAGCCACATTCCTCCTCTGACTCCTCTTCCTCATACTCCTCTTCCAGCGTTGCCGCAGGTCCGGCAAGCGATGATGACAAGGCTGTTTCTGGTGGTGATGGTGACCACAACTCTTCCTCTTCCTCTTCACGCTCATCTACAGCCTGATCCAGCACTCTTCGCAGGGCATGCTCAAGGAAGAAAACAAATGGGATGAAGTCGCTGATGGTGCCTTCGGTGTGACTGACTAGGTTTGTCACCTCCTCAAAAGGACGCATAAGCCTACAGGCATTGCGCATGAGCGTCCAGTAACGTGGCAAAAAATTCCAAGCTCCGCAGAGGCTGTCCTAGTACCCCGGTCATACAAATACTCGTTGATGGCTTTTTGTTGTTGGAGCAGGCGGTCGAACATTAGGAGTGTTGAATTTCAACGTGTCGGGCTGTCGCAATTCAAGCGCCTCACTGGCATGTTGTTTCGCCGCTGAATATCGGAAAAGTGCGCCATGGCCGTGTAGGAATGCCTTAAATGGCCACACACCTTCCTGGCCTGCTTTAGGACGTCCTGTAAGCCTGGGTACTTAGACACAAAGCGTTGTACGATGAGATTAAACACATGTGCCATGCATGTTGCCATGTGTCAACTTGCCCAAATTCAATGCCGCCAACAAATTGCTTCCATTGTCACACACCACTTTGCCGATCTCCAGTTGGTGCTGGGTCAGCTACTGATCCACCTGTGCATTCAGGGCGGACAGAAGTGCTGGTCTGGTGTGGCTCTCTGCTTTCAGGCAAGTCAACCCCAAGACAGTGTGACACTGTCGTATCCAGGATGTGGAATAGCCCCTGGGGAGCTGGGGGGATTCAGTTGATGTGCAGCCAGACGCCGCAGCAAAAGAGGACTCAGCCGAGGAGGTTATGGAAGAGGATGGAGTAGGAGGAGTAGAGGAGGTGGCAGTAGGCCTGCCTGCAAGTCGTGGCGGTGTCACCAACTCTACTGCAGAGTCATGCATTCCACACTTGGCAGCCGTCAGCAGGTTGACCCAATACGCAGTGTATGTGATATACCTGCCCTGACCGTGCTTTGCAGACCAGGAATCAGTGGCCAAATGGACCCTTGCCCCAACACTGTATGCCAGAGATGCCATGACTTCCTTTTCAATAACAGAGTAGAGGTTTGGGATTGCCTTTTTAGGAAAAAAAATTCGGCCGGGTGCCTTCCACTGTGGTGTCCCAATAGCGAATTTTTTTTAGAAGGCCTCAGACTCCACCAGCTGGTATAGTAAAAGCTGGCGGGCTAAGAGTTCCGTCAAGCCAGCTGTTAGATGCCGGGCAATGGAGTGACTCTGTGACATTGGCTTCTTACGCTCAAACATTTCCTTGACAGACACCTGACTGTGAGCAGATGAAATGGAACTGCTGAAGGTAAGAGGCGTAGTGGCGGGTGGTTGAGAGGGGGCAAGGAGGACAGCAGTGGTTGACGTGGCTGAAGATGCTGGACCAGAAGGAGGATGGTGGCTTTGAGTTTGTGTGCTGCTTGTACTCATGTGTTGATCCCATTGGCGTTTGTGAACACTGGACATTATTCTAGGGCCAAAGGGAATCACAGCACCATGACCACGACGGCTCCTGCGGGGTGGCCTGCCTCTGCCTGTCATTTTTTTAAAAGATTATTTTAGTTTTACTATGCGTGCAAGCTACTGTGACACCAGATATGAGTGGCATTGTGCACTGACAGAAGTTGGCAGAGTAGATGCTGTAGGCCTGACACACGCTTGCAGACAACTAACTGCTATTCAATCTATTACAGTCAAAAATTGTATTTATTGTTTTAAATGCAATCTACTGTGCACAAGAAATGACTTGCACTGGTTTGACACTATGCACTTGCAGGGCCTGAAACACACACGCGTGCAGGCAACTGACTGCTATTATTTCACAGTCAAAACATTTTTTATTTTTTTTATGCAAGCTACTGTGACACCAGATATGAGTGGTGGCACTGGGCAAGTAGGCACAGTTTATACTGTGAGCCTGACACACAAGCTGGCAGGCAACTGCAATTAGATTACACAGGAAAAAAAAAAAAAAGGAGACTGAGGGCTTTTTGGGGTGCTGTCCTTACAGCAGAGATCAGATGAGTCTTTCAAGACTGTAGTGGACACTGAATACACTAGCCTAGCTATTGATTTTCCTATTGAATCAGCAGCAGCTACACTGTCCCTCCTCTCACTAAGACTGCAGCTTCCGAATGAATATAAAATGGATGTTGTCCAGGAGGTGGGAGGGTCTGCTGCTGATTGGCTGGAATGTGTCTGCTGACTGTGAGGTACAGGGTCAAAGTTTGCACAATGATGATGTATAGGGGCAGACTGAACATTGCATATGTTCGCCCGCCTGTAATGACCGACGTCACGCACAGGGAGGAACACAGGGAAAGCCCTGCCCAAGGGAGAGGGAAAGGTGGTGACCCCTAACTCACCTTGCGGCTGGCACCTGACTGCCCTGACGTCCCTAGACTGGTTCCTCACCCGTGCGGCGATCACGTGCCTAAACCCTGGTTTTCCCTGAAATGAGCCCTAGTTAGTGAATGGGCCGGTGGGATCGCTAGTCCGCACCACTGCACTAAGAGGGAAACACCAGGGAGAGGACAGACAAATACAGACAAACACATACACCCAGGTGGGCGACCACAGCAGTCCACAAAGGTCCAACAGGGATCCGGAGGGTAGCGTTCTGAAACAACAATCAGAGGACGCAGCAACACAGCTCCAGTGGGTCAGAATAGATGTCCAGGCAGGAAGCTCTATCTCTGGCAACCAGAGAAGTGTGAGAGAGGAATATAAGGAGGTTTGGGAGTGCTGGACAAGGAACAGCTGAGGAGAAGGAGCTACGGATCCCTGAGTGAGCCAAAAGGGTTTGCAAAGCAAACCCAGAAAGCAACCATAAGGAAAACAGCCCTATCTTAAATAGAGCGTGCAGCCAACCGCTGCGACTTCCTGACCCTGGGTATAACGGAGTCAGGCGTGGTTCTCGATACCCTCGTGACACCGCCGCGGCGAACAAGCCATGCTCGCTGTGAACTGTTCACCGGCGATTAATTTGGGACATCACTACTGGCCTACAATACAATTTTTATATAGTGACCGCCTAATGTACCTCCAGCCACATAATCCCAAGTTCTTTTCGGTCAGGTGAATGCCAAATTTTTGGGGCCTGTACTCCTGTGGCTTAAAATAAAAATATTCTAGGCTCCATCAGGGCACATTTTTGAGAGTTTCCCTTTAACCACTTCAACCCCGCTAGCTGAAACCCCCTTAATGACCAGGCCACTTTTTACACTTCTGCACTACACTACTTTCACCTAGAGTTGAGCGGACACCTGGATGTTCGGGTTCGAGAAGTTCGGCTGAACTTCACAGAAATGTTCGGGTTTGGGATCCGAACCCGAACCGAACTTCGTCCCAAACCCGAACCCCATTGAAGTCAATGGGGACCCGAACTTTTCGGCATTAAAAAAGCTGTAAAACAGCCCAGGAAAGGGCTAGAGGGCTGCAAAAGGCAGCAACATGTAGGTAAATCCCCTGCAAACAAATGTGGATAGGGAAATTAATAAAAATAAAAATAAAATAAATAAAAATTAACCAATATCAATTGGAGAGAGGTCCCATAGCAGAGAATCTGGCTTCACGTCACCCACCACTGGAACAGTCCATTCTCAGATATTTAGGCCCTGGCACCCAGGCAGAGGAGAGAGGTCCCGTAATAGAGGATCTGTCTTCATGTCAGCAGAGAATCAGTCTGCATGTCATAGCAGAGAATCAGGCTTCACGTCAGCCACCACTGCAACAGTCCATTGTCATATATTTAGGCCCAGCACCCAGGCAGAGGAGAGAGGTCCCGTAACAGAGAATCTGGCTTCATGTCAGCAGAGAATCAGTCTGCATGTCATAGCAGAGAATCAGGCTTCACGTCACCCAACATTGGAACAGTCCATTGGCATATATTTAGGCCCCGGCACCCAGACAGAGGAGATGTTCATTCAACTTTGGGTTGCCCCGCAATATAATGGTAAAATGAAAATAAAAAGAGGATTGAATGAGGAAGTGCCCTGGAGTACAATAATATATGGTTAAGGGGAGGTAGTTAATGTCTAATCTGCACAAGGGATGGACAGTTCCTGTGGGATCCATGCCTGGTTCATTTTTATGAACGTCAGCTTGTCCACATTGGCTGTAGACAGGCGGCTGCGTTGTCTGTAATGACGCCTCCTGCCGTGCTGAATAAACGTTC
The DNA here is from genome assembly GCF_014858855.1 of Bufo gargarizans. Taxonomy (NCBI): domain Eukaryota; kingdom Metazoa; phylum Chordata; class Amphibia; order Anura; family Bufonidae; genus Bufo; species Bufo gargarizans. Next base: position 61,063 of record NW_025334143.1, on the reverse strand, counting down.
AGACAAAACGCTGGCCGCCGGGCAGGCCAGCACCTCCAAGGCATAAAAGGCTAGCTCTGGCCACGTGGACAATTTAGAGACCCAGAAGTTGAATGGGGCCGAACCATCAGTCAGTATGTGGAGGGGTGTGCACACGTACTGTTCGACCATGTTAGTGAAATGTTGCCTCCTGCTAACACGTTGTGTATCAGGTGGTGGTGCAGTTAGCTGTGGCGTGTTGACAAAACTTTTCCACATCCACGCTCTCAGAGGAGCTGGCCGTGACACAGCTGCCTTGGCGACCTCTTGCTCCTCCTCTGCCTTGCCCTTGGGCTTCCACTTGTTCCCCTGTGACATTTGGGAATGCTCTCAGTAGCGTGTCTACCAACGTGCGCTTGTACTCGCGCATCTTCCTATCACGCTCAAGTGAAGGAAGTAAGGTGGGCACATTGTCTTTGTAGCGTGGATCAAGCAGGGTGGCAACCCAGTAGTCCGCACACGTTAAAATGTGGGCAACTCTGCTGTCGTTGCGCAGGCACTGCAGCATGTAGTCGCTCATGTGTGTCAGGCTGCCCAGAGGTAAGGACAAGCTGTCCTCTGTGGGAGGCGTATCGTCATCGTCCTGCCTTTCCCCCCAGCCACGCACCAGTGATGGGCCCGAGCTGCGTTGGATGCCACCTCGCTGTGACCATGCTTCATCCTCATCCTCCTCCACCTCCTCCTCCTCCTCATCCTCGTCCTCCAGTAGTGGGCCCTGGCTGGCCACATTTGTACCTGGCCTCTGCTGTTGCAAAAAACCTCCCTCTGAGTCACTTCGAAGAGACTGGCCTGAAAGTGCTAAAAATGACCCCTCTCCCTCTTCCTCCTCCTCCTGGGCCACCTCCTCTTCCATCATCTCCCTAAGTGTTTTCTCAAGGAGACATAGAAGTGGTATTGTAACGCTGATAACGGCGTCATCGCCACTGGCCATGTTGGTGGAGTACTCGAAACAGCGCAACAGGGCACACAGGTCTCGCATGGAGGCCCAGTCATTGGTGGTGAAGTGGTGCTGTTCCGTAGTGCGACTGACCCGTGCGTGCTGCAGCTGAAACTCCACTATGGCCTGCTGCTGCTCGCACAGTCTGTCCAGCATGTGCAAGGTGGAGTTCCACCTGGTGGGCACGTCGCATATGAGGCGGTGAGCGGGAAGGCCGAAGTTACGCTGTAGCGCAGACAGGCGAGCAGCGGCAGGATGTGAACGCCGGAAGCGCGAACAGTCGGCCTGCACTTTATGCAGCAGCTCTGACATGTCGGGGTAGTTGTGAATGAACTTCTGCACCACCAAATTCAGCACATGCGCCAAGCAAGGGATGTGCGTCAAACCGGCTAGTCCCAGAGCTGCAACGAGATTTCGCCCATTATCGCACACCACCAGGCCGGGCTTCAGGCTCACCGGCAGCAACCACTCGTCGGTCTGTTGTTCTATACCCCGCCACAACTCCTGTGCGGTGTGGGGCCTGTCCCCCAAACATATGAGTTTCAGAATGGCCTGCTGACGTTTACCCCGGGCTGTGCTGAAGTTGGTGGTGAAGGTGTGTGGCTGACTGGATGAGCAGGTGGAAGAAGAGGAGGAGGAAGCCGAGAAGGAGGAGGTGGCAACAGGAGGCAAAGAATGTTGCCCTGCGATCCTTGGCGGCGGAAGGACGTGCGCCAAACAGCTCTCCGCCTGGGGCCAAGCTACCACTACATTTACCCAGTGTGCAGTTAGGGAGATATAGCGTCCCTGGCCGTGCTTACTGGTTAGGTGGACCTTGCCACAGATGGCATTGCGCAGTGCACACTTGATTTTATCGGATACTTGGTTGTGCAGGGAAGGCACGGCTCTCTTGGAGAAGTAGTGCCGGCTAGGAACAACAAACTGTTGGACAGCAAGCGACATGAGCTGTTTGAAGCTGTCTGTGTCCACCAGCCTGAATGACAGCATTTCATAGGCCAGTAGTTTAGAAATGCTGGCATTCAGGGCCAGGGATCGAAGGTGGCTAGGTGGGAATTTACGCTTTCTCTCAAATATTTGTGAGATGGAGAGCTGAACGCTGCTGTGTGACATGGTTGAGATGCTTGGTGACGGAGGTGGTGGTGGTGTTGGTGGTACATCCCCTGTTTGCTGGGCGGCAGGTGCCAATGTTCCTCCAGAGGCGGAGGAAGAGGCTGAGGCGGCAGCAGCAGAAGAGGCCGAGGCGGGAGCAGCAGAAGAGGTAGCAGGGGGAGCCTGAGTGACTTCCTTGTTTTTAAGGTGTTTACTCCACTGCAGTTCATGCTTTGCATGCAAGTGCCTGGTCATGCAGGTTGTGCTAAGGTTCAGAACGTTAATGCCTCGCTTCAGGCTCTGATGGCACAGCGTGCAAACCACTCGGGTCTTGTCGTCAGCACATTGTTTGAAGAAGTGCCATGCCAGGGAACTCCTTAAAGCTGCCTTTGGGGTGCTCGGACCCAGATGGCGGCGGTCAGTAGCAGGCGGAATCTTTTGGCGGCGGGTGTTCTACTTTTGTCCACTGCTCCCTCTTTTGCTACGCTGTTGGCTCGGTCTCACCACTGCCTCTTCCTCCGAACTGTGAAAGTCAGTGGCATGACCTTCATTCCATGTGGGGTCTAGGACCTCATCGTCCCCTGCATCGTCTTCCACCCAGTCTTGATCCCTGACCTCCTGTTCAGTCTGCACACTGCAGAAAGACGCAGCAGTTGGCACCTGTGTTTCGTCATCAGAGACATGCTGAGGTGGTATTCCCATGTCCTCATCATCAGGAAACATAAGTGGTTGTGCGTCAGTGCATTCTATGTCTTCCACCGCTGGGGAAGGGCTGGGTGGATGCCCTTGGGAAACCCTGCCAGCGGAGTCTTCAAACAGCATAAGAGACTGCTGCATAACTTGAGGCTCAGACAGTTTCCCTGGTATGCATGGGGGTGATGTGACAGACTGATTGGCTTGGTTTTCAGGCGCCATCTGTGCGCTTTCTGCAGAAGACTGGGTGGGAGATAATGTGAACGTGCTGGATCCACTGTCGGCCACCCAATTGACTAATGCCTGTACCTGCTCAGGCCTTACCATCCTTAGAACGGCATTGGGCCCCACCATATATCGCTGTAAATTCTGGCGGCTACTGGGACCTGAGGTAGTTGGTACACTAGGACGTGTGGATGTGGCAGAACAGCCACGTCCTCTCCCAGCACCAGAGGGTCCACTAACACCACCACGACCATGTCCGCGTCCTTTACTAGATGTTTTCCTCATTGTTATCGTTCACCACAACAACAAAAATATTATTTGACCCAATGTATTGAATTCAAATTCAGGCCTTTTTTTAAAGACAACTAACACTATCTAGCTATCTATTTAGGTACCGTATTACACTAATACAGGCACAGCAGTAACCACAGATTTAGCTGACTATAAATTTGAGGCCTATTATTTAGGCGCTGGGTGACAGGTATAGGTTTACTGACAGAATTAGACTGGGATATGCACAGTAGCGTGTGTGTGAAGTTATTCAGAATGAACCTATCTGCACCTTGAATCTAATATACCCTTTTAGGGATAAATTTAAAGTAGGCCTGATACAGCAGAAACCACTAAATTAGGAAATTGCTAAATTGGGAATTGTATTTCAACCCAGAACAAAAAATGTGCTTTGACGGACACTAAATAACTTGACCAGCCACAGCAGTAACGACAGATTTAGCTGGATATAAATTTGAGGCCTAGTATTTAGGCGCTGGGTGACAGGTATAGGTTTACTGACAGAATTAGACATGGAAATGCACAGTAGCGTGTGTGTGAAGTTATTCAGAATGACCCTATGTGCACCTTGAATCTGATATACCCTTTTAGGGATGTATTTAAAGTAGGCCTGATACAGCAGAAACCACTAAATTGGGAAATTGCTAAATTGGAAATTGTATTTCAACCCAGAACAAAAAATGTGCTTTGACGGACACTAAATAACTTGCCCAGCCACAACAGTACAGCAGTAACGACAGATTTAACTGGATATAAATTTGAGGCCTTGTATTTAGGCGCTGGGTGACAGGTATAGGTTTACTGACAGAATTAGAATTGGAAATGCACAGTAGCGTGTGTGTGAAGTTATTCAGAATGACCCTATGTGCACCTTGAATCTGATATACCCTTTTAGGGATAGATTTAAAAAAACTCTGATACAGCAGAAACCACTAAATTAGGAAATTGCTAAATTGGGAATTGTATTTCAACCCAGAACAAAAAATGTGCTTTGACGGACACTAAATAACTTGACCAGCCACAACAGTACAGCAGTAACGACAGATTTAGCTGGATATAAATTTGAGGCCTAGTATTTAGGCGCTGGGTGACAGGTATAGATTTACTGACAGAATTAGACTTGGAAATGCACAGTAGCGTGTGTGTGAAGTTATTCAGAATGACCCTATGTGCACCTTGAATCTGATATACCCTTTTAGGGATAAATTTAAAAAAGTAGGCCTGATACAGCAGAAACCACTAAATTAGGAAATTGCTAAATTGGGAATTGTATTTCAACCCAGAACAAAAAATGTGCTTTGACGGACACTAAATAACTTGCCCAGCCACAACAGGACAGCAGTAACGACAGATTTGGCTGGATATAAATTTGAGGCCTAGTATTTAGGCGCTGGGTGACAGGTATAGATTTACTGACAGAATTAGACTTGGAAATGCACAGTAGCGTGTGTGTGAAGTTATTCAGAATGACCCTATGTGCACCTTGAATCTAATATACCCTTTTAGGGATAGATTTAAAATAGCTCTGATACAGAAGAAACCACTAAATTAGGAAATTGCTAAATTGGGAATTGTATTTCAACCCAGAACAAAAAATGTGCTTTGACGGACACTAAATAACTTGCCCAGCCACAACAGTACAGCAGTAACGACAGATTTAGCTGGATATAAATTTGAGGCCTAGTATTTAGGCGCTGGGTGACAGGTATAGATTTACTGACAGAATTAGACTTGGAAATGCACAGTAGCGTGTGTGTGAAGTTATTCAGAATGACCCTATGTGCACCTTGAATCTGATATACCCTTTTAGGGATGTATTTAAAGTAGGCCTGATACAGCAGAAACCACTAAATTAGGAAATTGCTAAATTGGGAATTGTATTTCAACCCAGAACAAAAAATGTGCTTTGACGGACACTAAAAAAATTGCCCAGCAACAACAGTAACAACAGATTTAGCTGGATATAAATTTGAGGCCTAGTATTTATGCGCTGGGTGACAGGTATAGGTTTACTGACAGAATTAGACTTGGAAATGCACAGTAGCGTGTGTGTGAAGTTATTCAGAATGACTTTATCTGCACCTTGAATCTGATATACCCTTTTAGGGATAGATTTAAAATAGCTCTGATACAGCAGAAACCACTAAATTAGGAAATTGCTAAATTGGGAATTGTATTTCAACCCAGAACAAAAAATGTGCTTTGACGGACACTAAATAACTTGACCAGCCACAACAGTACAGCAGTAACGACAGATTTAGCTGGATATAAATTTGAGGCCTAGTATTTAGGCGCTGGGTGACAGGTATAGATTTACTGACAGAATTAGACTTGGAAATGCACAGTAGCGTGTGTGTGAAGTTATTCAGAATGACCCTATGTGCACCTTGAATCTGATATACCCTTTTAGGGATAAATTTAAAGTAGGCCTGATACAGCAGAAACCACTAAATTAGGAAATTGCTAAATTGGAAATTGTATTTCAACCCAGAACAAAAAATGTGCTTTGAGGGACACTAAATAACTTGCCCAGCCACAACAGTACAGCAGTAACGACAGATTTAACTGGATATAAATTTGAGGCCTTGTATTTAGGCGCTGGGTGACAGGTATAGGTTTACTGACAGAATTAGAATTGGAAATGCACAGTAGCGTGTGTTTGAAGTTATTCAGAATGACCCTATGTGCACCTTGAATCTGATATACCCTTTTAGGGATAGATTTAAAATAGCTCTGATACAGCAGAAACCACTAAATTAGGAAATTGCTAAATTGGGAATTGTATTTCAACCCAGAACAAAAAATGTGCTTTGACGGACACTAAATAACTTGACCAGCCACAGCAGTAACGACAGATTTAGCTGGATATAAATTTGAGGCCTAGTATTTAGGCGCTGGGTGACAGGTATACGTTTACTGACAGAATTAGACTGGGATATGCACAGCAGCGTGTGTGTGAAGTTATTCAGAATGATCCTATCTGCACCTTGAATCTAATATACCCTTTTAGGGATACATTTAAAGTAGGCCTGATACAGCAGAAACCACTAAATTAGGAAACTGCTAAATTGGGAATTGTATTTCAACCCAGAACAAAAAATGTGCTTTGACGGACACTAAATAACTTGACTAGCCACAGCAGTAACGACATATTTAGCTGGATATAAATTTGAGGCCTAGTATTTAGGCGCTGGGTGACAGGTATACGTTTACTGACAGAATTAGACTGGGATATGCACAGTAGCGTGTGTGTGAAGTTATTCAGAATGACCCTATGTGCACCTTGAATCTGATATACCCTTTTAGGGATGTATTTAAAGTAGGCCTGATACAGCAGAAACCACTAAATTGGGAAATTGCTAAATTGGAAATTGTATTTCAACCCAGAACAAAAAATGTGCTTTGACGGACACTAAATAACTTGCCCAGCCACAACAGTACAGCAGTAACGACAGATTTAGCTGGATATAAATTTGAGGCCTAGTATTTAGGCGCTGGGTGACAGGTATAGATTTACTGACAGAATTAGACTTGGAAATGCACAGTAGCGTGTGTGTGAAGTTATTCAGAATGACCCTATGTGCACCTTGAATCTGATATACCCTTTTAGGGATAAATTTAAAGTAGGCCTGATACAGCAGAAACCACTAAATTAGGAAATTGCTAAATTGGGAATTGTATTTCAACCCAGAACAAAAAATGTGCTTTGACGGACACTAAATAACTTGCCCAGCCACAACAGGACAGCAGTAACGACAGATTTGGCTGGATATAAATTTGAGGCCTAGTATTTAGGCGCTGGGTGACAGGTATAGATTTACTGACAGAATTAGACTTGGAAATGCACAGTAGCGTGTGTGTGAAGTTATTCAGAATGACCCTATGTGCACCTTGAATCTAATATACCCTTTTAGGGATAGATTTAAAATAGCTCTGATACAGAAGAAACCACTAAATTAGGAAATTGCTAAATTGGGAATTGTATTTCAACCCAGAACAAAAAATGTGCTTTGACGGACACTAAATAACTTGACCAGCCACAGCAGTAACGACAGATTTAGCTGGATATAAATTTGAGGCCTAGTATTTAGGCGCTGGGTGACAGGTATAGGTTTACTGACAGAATTAGACATGGAAATGCACAGTAGCGTGTGTGTGAAGTTATTCAGAATGACCCTATGTGCACCTTGAATCTGATATACCCTTTTAGGGATGTATTTAAAGTAGGCCTGATACAGCAGAAACCACTAAATTGGGAAATTGCTAAATTGGAAATTGTATTTCAACCCAGAACAAAAAATGTGCTTTGACGGACACTAAATAACTTGCCCAGCCACAACAGTACAGCAGTAACGACAGATTTAACTGGATATAAATTTGAGGCCTTGTATTTAGGCGCTGGGTGACAGGTATAGGTTTACTGACAGAATTAGAATTGGAAATGCACAGTAGCGTGTGTGTGAAGTTATTCAGAATGACCCTATGTGCACCTTGAATCTGATATACCCTTTTAGGGATAGATTTAAAAAAACTCTGATACAGCAGAAACCACTAAATTAGGAAATTGCTAAATTGGGAATTGTATTTCAACCCAGAACAAAAAATGTGCTTTGACGGACACTAAATAACTTGCCCAGCCACAACAGTACAGCAGTAACGACAGATTTAGCTGGATATAAATTTGAGGCCTAGTATTTAGGCGCTGGGTGACAGGTATAGATTTACTGACAGAATTAGACTTGGAAATGCACAGTAGCGTGTGTGTGAAGTTATTCAGAATGACCCTATGTGCACCTTGAATCTGATATACCCTTTTAGGGATGTATTTAAAGTAGGCCTGATACAGCAGAAACCACTAAATTAGGAAATTGCTAAATTGGGAATTGTATTTCAACCCAGAACAAAAAATGTGCTTTGACGGACACTAAAAAAATTGCCCAGCAACAACAGTAACAACAGATTTAGCTGGATATAAATTTGAGGCCTAGTATTTATGCGCTGGGTGACAGGTATAGGTTTACTGACAGAATTAGACTTGGAAATGCACAGTAGCGTGTGTGTGAAGTTATTCAGAATGACTTTATCTGCACCTTGAATCTGATATACCCTTTTAGGGATAGATTTAAAATAGCTCTGATACAGCAGAAACCACTAAATTAGGAAATTGCTAAATTGGGAATTGTATTTCAACCCAGAACAAAAAATGTGCTTTGACGGACACTAAATAACTTGACCAGCCACAACAGTACAGCAGTAACGACAGATTTAGCTGGATATAAATTTGAGGCCTAGTATTTAGGCGCTGGGTGACAGGTATAGATTTACTGACAGAATTAGACTTGGAAATGCACAGTAGCGTGTGTGTGAAGTTATTCAGAATGACCCTATGTGCACCTTGAATCTGATATACCCTTTTAGGGATAAATTTAAAGTAGGCCTGATACAGCAGAAACCACTAAATTAGGAAATTGCTAAATTGGAAATTGTATTTCAACCCAGAACAAAAAATGTGCTTTGAGGGACACTAAATAACTTGCCCAGCCACAACAGTACAGCAGTAACGACAGATTTAACTGGATATAAATTTGAGGCCTTGTATTTAGGCGCTGGGTGACAGGTATAGGTTTACTGACAGAATTAGAATTGGAAATGCACAGTAGCGTGTGTGTGAAGTTATTCAGAATGACCCTATGTGCACCTTGAATCTGATATACCCTTTTAGGGATAGATTTAAAATAGCTCTGATACAGCAGAAACCACTAAATTAGGAAATTGCTAAATTGGGAATTGTATTTCAACCCAGAACAAAAAATGTGCTTTGACGGACACTAAATAACTTGACCAGCCACAGCAGTAACGACAGATTTAGCTGGATATAAATTTGAGGCCTAGTATTTAGGCGCTGGGTGACAGGTATACGTTTACTGACAGAATTAGACTGGGATATGCACAGCAGCGTGTGTGTGAAGTTATTCAGAATGATCCTATCTGCACCTTGAATCTAATATACCCTTTTAGGGATACATTTAAAGTAGGCCTGATACAGCAGAAACCACTAAATTAGGAAACTGCTAAATTGGGAATTGTATTTCAACCCAGAACAAAAAATGTGCTTTGACGGACACTAAATAACTTGACCAGCCACAGCAGTAACGACATATTTAGCTGGATATAAATTTGAGGCCTAGTATTTAGGCGCTGGGTGACAGGTATACGTTTACTGACAGAATTAGACTGGGATATGCACAGTAGCGTGTGTGTGAAGTTATTCAGAATGACCCTATGTGCACCTTGAATCTGATATACCCTTTTAGGGATGTATTTAAAGTAGGCCTGATACAGCAGAAACCACTAAATTGGGAAATTGCTAAATTGGAAATTGTATTTCAACCCAGAACAAAAAATGTGCTTTGACGGACACTAAATAACTTGCCCAGCCACAACAGTACAGCAGTAACGACAGATTTAACTGGATATAAATTTGAGGCCTTGTATTTAGGCGCTGGGTGACAGGTATAGGTTTACTGACAGAATTAGAATTGGAAATGCACAGTAGCGTGTGTGTGAAGTTATTCAGAATGACCCTATGTGCACCTTGAATCTGATATACCCTTTTAGGGATAGATTTAAAAAAACTCTGATACAGCAGAAACCACTAAATTAGGAAATTGCTAAATTGGGAATTGTATTTCAACCCAGAACAAAAAATGTGCTTTGACGGACACTAAATAACTTGACCAGCCACAACAGTACAGCAGTAACGACAGATTTAGCTGGATATAAATTTGAGGCCTAGTATTTAGGCGCTGGGTGACAGGTATAGATTTACTGACAGAATTAGACTTGGAAATGCACAGTAGCGTGTGTGTGAAGTTATTCAGAATGACCCTATGTGCACCTTGAATCTGATATACCCTTTTAGGGATAAATTTAAAGTAGGCCTGATACAGCAGAAACCACTAAATTAGGAAACTGCTAAATTGGGAATTGTATTTCAACCCAGAACAAAAAATGTGCTTTGACGGACACTAAATAACTTGCCCAGCCACAACAGTACAGCAGTAACGACAGATTTAACTGGATATAAATTTGAGGCCTTGTATTTAGGCGCTGGGTGACAGGTATAGGTTTACTGACAGAATTAGAATTGGAAATGCACAGTAGCGTGTGTGTGAAGTTATTCAGAATGACCCTATGTGCACCTTGAATCTGATATACCCGTTTAGGGATAGATTTAAAAAAACTCTGATACAGCAGAAACCACTAAATTAGGAAATTGCTAAATTGGGAATTGTATTTCAACCCAGAACAAAAAATGTGCTTTGACGGACACTAAATAACTTGACCAGCCACAACAGTACAGCAGTAACGACAGATTTAGCTGGATATAAATTTGAGGCCTAGTATTTAGGCGCTGGGTGACAGGTATAGATTTACTGACAGAATTAGACTTGGAAATGCACAGTAGCGTGTGTGTGAAGTTATTCAGAATGACCCTATGTGCACCTTGAATCTGATATACCCTTTTAGGGATAAATTTAAAGTAGGCCTGATACAGCAGAAACCACTAAATTAGGAAATTGCTAAATTGGGAATTGTATTTCAACCCAGAACAAAAAATGTGCTTTGACGGACACTAAATAACTTGCCCAGCCACAACAGGACAGCAGTAACGACAGATTTGGCTGGATATAAATTTGAGGCCTAGTATTTAGGCGCTGGGTGACAGGTATAGATTTACTGACAGAATTAGACTTGGAAATGCACAGTAGCGTGTGTGTGAAGTTATTCAGAATGACCCTATGTGCACCTTGAATCTAATATACCCTTTTAGGGATAGATTTAAAATAGCTCTGATACAGAAGAAACCACTAAATTAGGAAATTGCTAAATTGGGAATTGTATTTCAACCCAGAACAAAAAATGTGCTTTGACGGACACTAAATAACTTGACCAGCCACAGCAGTAACGACAGATTTAGCTGGATATAAATTTGAGGCCTAGTATTTAGGCGCTGGGTGACAGGTATAGGTTTACTGACAGAATTAGACATGGAAATGCACAGTAGCGTGTGTGTGAAGTTATTCAGAATGACCCTATGTGCACCTTGAATCTGATATACCCTTTTAGGGATGTATTTAAAGTAGGCCTGATACAGCAGAAACCACTAAATTGGGAAATTGCTAAATTGGAAATTGTATTTCAACCCAGAACAAAAAATGTGCTTTGACGGACACTAAATAACTTGCCCAGCCACAACAGTACAGCAGTAACGACAGATTTAACTGGATATAAATTTGAGGCCTTGTATTTAGGCGCTGGGTGACAGGTATAGGTTTACTGACAGAATTAGAATTGGAAATGCACAGTAGCGTGTGTGTGAAGTTATTCAGAATGACCCTATGTGCACCTTGAATCTGATATACCCTTTTAGGGATAGATTTAAAAAAACTCTGATACAGCAGAAACCACTAAATTAGGAAATTGCTAAATTGGGAATTGTATTTCAACCCAGAACAAAAAATGTGCTTTGACGGACACTAAATAACTTGCCCAGCCACAACAGTACAGCAGTAACGACAGATTTAGCTGGATATAAATTTGAGGCCTAGTATTTAGGCGCTGGGTGACAGGTATAGATTTACTGACAGAATTAGACTTGGAAATGCACAGTAGCGTGTGTGTGAAGTTATTCAGAATGACCCTATGTGCACCTTGAATCTGATATACCCTTTTAGGGATGTATTTAAAGTAGGCCTGATACAGCAGAAACCACTAAATTAGGAAATTGCTAAATTGGGAATTGTATTTCAACCCAGAACAAAAAATGTGCTTTGACGGACACTAAAAAAATTGCCCAGCAACAACAGTAACAACAGATTTAGCTGGATATAAATTTGAGGCCTAGTATTTATGCGCTGGGTGACAGGTATAGGTTTACTGACAGAATTAGACTTGGAAATGCACAGTAGCGTGTGTGTGAAGTTATTCAGAATGACTTTATCTGCACCTTGAATCTGATATACCCTTTTAGGGATAGATTTAAAATAGCTCTGATACAGCAGAAACCACTAAATTAGGAAATTGCTAAATTGGGAATTGTATTTCAACCCAGAACAAAAAATGTGCTTTGACGGACACTAAATAACTTGACCAGCCACAACAGTACAGCAGTAACGACAGATTTAGCTGGATATAAATTTGAGGCCTAGTATTTAGGCGCTGGGTGACAGGTATAGATTTACTGACAGAATTAGACTTGGAAATGCACAGTAGCGTGTGTGTGAAGTTATTCAGAATGACCCTATGTGCACCTTGAATCTGATATACCCTTTTAGGGATAAATTTAAAGTAGGCCTGATACAGCAGAAACCACTAAATTAGGAAATTGCTAAATTGGAAATTGTATTTCAACCCAGAACAAAAAATGTGCTTTGAGGGACACTAAATAACTTGCCCAGCCACAACAGTACAGCAGTAACGACAGATTTAACTGGATATAAATTTGAGGCCTTGTATTTAGGCGCTGGGTGACAGGTATAGGTTTACTGACAGAATTAGAATTGGAAATGCACAGTAGCGTGTGTGTGAAGTTATTCAGAATGACCCTATGTGCACCTTGAATCTGATATACGCTTTTAGGGATAGATTTAAAATAGCTCTGATACAGCAGAAACCACTAAATTAGGAAATTGCTAAATTGGGAATTGTATTTCAACCCAGAACAAAAAATGTGCTTTGACGGACACTAAATAACTTGACCAGCCACAGCAGTAACGACAGATTTAGCTGGATATAAATTTGAGGCCTAGTATTTAGGCGCTGGGTGACAGGTATACGTTTACTGACAGAATTAGACTGGGATATGCACAGCAGCGTGTGTGTGAAGTTATTCAGAATGATCCTATCTGCACCTTGAATCTAATATACCCTTTTAGGGATACATTTAAAGTAGGCCTGATACAGCAGAAACCACTAAATTAGGAAACTGCTAAATTGGGAATTGTATTTCAACCCAGAACAAAAAATGTGCTTTGACGGACACTAAATAACTTGACCAGCCACAGCAGTAACGACATATTTAGCTGGATATAAATTTGAGGCCTAGTATTTAGGCGCTGGGTGACAGGTATACGTTTACTGACAGAATTAGACTGGGATATGCACAGTAGCGTGTGTGTGAAGTTATTCAGAATGACCCTATGTGCACCTTGAATCTGATATACCCTTTTAGGGATGTATTTAAAGTAGGCCTGATACAGCAGAAACCACTAAATTGGGAAATTGCTAAATTGGAAATTGTATTTCAACCCAGAACAAAAAATGTGCTTTGACGGACACTAAATAACTTGCCCAGCCACAACAGTACAGCAGTAACGACAGATTTAACTGGATATAAATTTGAGGCCTTGTATTTAGGCGCTGGGTGACAGGTATAGGTTTACTGACAGAATTAGAATTGGAAATGCACAGTAGCGTGTGTGTGAAGTTATTCAGAATGACCCTATGTGCACCTTGAATCTGATATACCCTTTTAGGGATAGATTTAAAAAAACTCTGATACAGCAGAAACCACTAAATTAGGAAATTGCTAAATTGGGAATTGTATTTCAACCCAGAACAAAAAATGTGCTTTGACGGACACTAAATAACTTGACCAGCCACAACAGTACAGCAGTAACGACAGATTTAGCTGGATATAAATTTGAGGCCTAGTATTTAGGCGCTGGGTGACAGGTATAGATTTACTGACAGAATTAGACTTGGAAATGCACAGTAGCGTGTGTGTGAAGTTATTCAGAATGACCCTATGTGCACCTTGAATCTGATATACCCTTTTAGGGATAAATTTAAAGTAGGCCTGATACAGCAGAAACCACTAAATTAGGAAACTGCTAAATTGGGAATTGTATTTCAACCCAGAACAAAAAATGTGCTTTGACGGACACTAAATAACTTGCCCAGCCACAACAGTACAGCAGTAACGACAGATTTAACTGGATATAAATTTGAGGCCTTGTATTTAGGCGCTGGGTGACAGGTATAGGTTTACTGACAGAATTAGAATTGGAAATGCACAGTAGCGTGTGTGTGAAGTTATTCAGAATGACCCTATGTGCACCTTGAATCTGATATACCCTTTTAGGGATAGATTTAAAAAAACTCTGATACAGCAGAAACCACTAAATTAGGAAATTGCTAAATTGGGAATTGTATTTCAACCCAGAACAAAAAATGTGCTTTGACGGACACTAAATAACTTGACCAGCCACAACAGTACAGCAGTAACGATAGATTTAGCTGGATATAAATTTGAGGCCTAGTATTTAGGCGCTGGGTGACAGGTATAGATTTACTGACAGAATTAGACTTGGAAATGCACAGTAGCGTGTGTGTGAAGTTATTCAGAATGACCCTATGTGCACCTTGAATCTGATATACCCTTTTAGGGATAAATTTAAAGTAGGCCTGATACAGCAGAAACCACTAAATTAGGAAATTGCTAAATTGGGAATTGTATTTCAACCCAGAACAAAAAATGTGCTTTGACGGACACTAAATAACTTGCCCAGCCACAACAGGACAGCAGTAACGACAGATTTGGCTGGATATAAATTTGAGGCCTAGTATTTAGGCGCTGGGTGACAGGTATAGATTTACTGACAGAATTAGACTTGGAAATGCACAGTAGCGTGTGTGTGAAGTTATTCAGAATGACCCTATGTGCACCTTGAATCTAATATACCCTTTTAGGGATAGATTTAAAATAGCTCTGATACAGAAGAAACCACTAAATTAGGAAATTGCTAAATTGGGAATTGTATTTCAACCCAGAACAAAAAATGTGCTTTGACGGACACTAAATAACTTGACCAGCCACAGCAGTAACGACAGATTTAGCTGGATATAAATTTGAGGCCTAGTATTTAGGCGCTGGGTGACAGGTATAGGTTTACTGACAGAATTAGACATGGAAATGCACAGTAGCGTGTGTGTGAAGTTATTCAGAATGACCCTATGTGCACCTTGAATCTAATATACCCTTTTAGGGATAGATTTAAAATAGCTCTGATACAGAAGAAACCACTAAATTAGGAAATTGCTAAATTGGGAATTGTATTTCAACCCAGAACAAAAAATGTGCTTTGACGGACACTAAATAACTTGACCAGCCACAGCAGTAACGACATATTTAGCTGGATATAAATTTGAGGCCTAGTATTTAGGCGCTGGGTGACAGGTATAGATTTACTGACAGAATTAGACTTGGAAATGCACAGTAGCGTGTGTGTGAAGTTATTCAGAATGACCCTATGTGCACCTTGAATCTGATATACCCTTTTAGGGATAAATTTAAAGTAGGCCTGATACAGCAGAAACCACTAAATTAGGAAATTGCTAAATTGGGAATTGTATTTCAACCCAGAACAAAAAATGTGCTTTGACGGACACTAAATAACTTGACCAGCCACACCAGTAACGACAGATTTAGCTGGATATAAACTTGAAGCCTAGTATTTAGGCGCTGGGTGACAGGTATACGTTTATTGACAGAATTAGACTGGGATCTGGCCAAAAAATAACCACACTATTGATGGTTAAATGCACTTGGTGTTACAGCTTGACCAACCACACTACTGAGGGTTAAATGCACTTGGTGATGGGCGCAGCTTGCCCCTGATGTAGTATATGGCCAAAAAATAAACAGACTATTGCTGGTTAAATGCTCTTGGTGTGACAGCTTGACCAACCACACTACTTAGGGTTAAATGCACTTGGTGACAGGCGCAGCTTGCCCCTGATGTAGTATATGGCCAAAAAATAAACAGACTATTGCTGGTTAAATGCACTTGGTGTGACAGCTTCACCCTGATGTAGGATTTAGCCAAAAAACAACCACACCATTGAGGGTTAAATGCACTTGGTGACAGGCGCAGCTTGCCCCTGATGTAGTATATGGCCAAAAAATAAACAGACTATTGCTGGTTAAATGCACTTGGTGTGACAGCTTGACCCTGATGTAGGCTTTAGCCAAAAAACAACCACACCATTGAGGGTTAAATGCACTTGGTGGCAGCTTGTGCTGGCGCAACACAAGACACAAAATGGCCGCCGATCACCCCAGAAAAAAAGTGACTGAAAAACGCTCTGGGCAGCCTAAAAACAGTGAGCAATTCAATAGCAGCAGTTCAATCATCCACAGCTGCAGATCGATCAATGAATGGAGTCTTTTGGAGGAGTTAATCAGCCTAATCTCGCCCTACTGTCGCAGCTGCAACCTCTCCGTACGCTAATCAGAGCAGAGTGATGGGCGGCGCTATGTGACTCCAGCTTAAATAGAGGCTGGGTCACATGGTGCTCTGGCCAATCACAGCCATGCCAAAAGTAGGCAAGGCTGTGACGGCCTCTTGGGGCAAGTAGTATGACGCTTGTTGATTGGCTGCTTTGCAGCCTTTCAAAAAGCGCCAAGAAAGCGACGAACACCGAACCCGAACTTTTACGAAAATGTCCGGGTTCGGGTCCGTGTCACAGACACCCCAAAATTCGGTACGAACCCGAACTATACAGTTCGGGTTCGCTCATCCCTAGTCACAAGTTAGCGGAAAATGATGATTTTTTTTTTTTTTTTTTTCTTACAAAGTCTCATATTCCACTAACTTGTGACAAAAAATAAAAACTTCAATGAACTCACTATGCCCATCACAAAATACCTTGGGGTGTCTTCTTTCCAAAATGGGGTCACTT
This sequence comes from Bufo gargarizans, assembly GCF_014858855.1. Lineage (NCBI taxonomy): Eukaryota > Metazoa > Chordata > Amphibia > Anura > Bufonidae > Bufo > Bufo gargarizans. The sequence continues at coordinate 44,064 of NW_025334143.1, read as the reverse complement.
GTGGCATAGTTATACTGCCCTGGCATTCTAGGGGCCCAGATGTGTGAGAAGAAGTTTGCAATCAAAATCTGTAAAAAATGACCGGTGAAATCCGAAAGGTGCACTTTGGAATGTGGGTCCCTTTGCCCACCTAGGCTGCAAAAAAGTGTCACACATCTGGTATTGCTGTACTCAGGAGAAGTTGGGGAATGTGTTTTGGGGTGTCATTTTACATATACCCATGCTGGGTGAGAGAAATATCTTGGCAAAAGACAACTTTTCTCATTTTTTTATACAAAGTTGGCATTTGACCAAGATATTTATCTCACCCAGCATGGGTATATGTAAAATGACACCCCAAAACACATTCCCCAACTTCTCCTGAGTACGGCGATACCACATGTGTGACACTTTTTTGCAGCCAAGGTGGGCAAAGGGGCACATATTCCAAAGTGCACCTTTCGGATTTCGCAGGCCATTTTTTACACATTTTGATTGCAAAGTACTTCTCACACATTTGGGCCCCTAAATTGCCAGGGCAGTATAACTACGCCACAAGTGACCCCATTTTGGAAAGAAGACATCCCAAGGTATTCCGTGAGGGGCATGGCGAGTTCCTAGAATTTTTAATTTTTTGTCACAAGTTAGCGGAAAATTATGATTTTTTTATTTTATTTTTTTCCTTACAAAGTCTCATATTCCACTAACTTGTGACAAAAAATAAAAAATTCTAGGAACTCGCAATGCCCCTCACGGAATACCTTGGGGTGTCTTCTTTCCAAAATGAGGTCACTTGTGGCGTAGTTATACTGCCCTGGCATTCTAGGGGCCCTAATGTGTGAGAAGTACTTTGCAATCAAAATGTGTAAAAAATGGCCTGCGAAATCCGAAAGGTGCTCTTTGAAATGTGTGCCCCTTTGCCCACCTAGGCTGCAATAAAGTGTCACACATCTGGTATCGCCGTACTGAGGAGAAGTTGGGGAATGTGTTTAGGGGTGTCATTTTACATATACCCATGCTGGGTGAGAGAAATATCTTGGCAAAAGACAACTTTTCCCATTTTTTTTATACAAAGTTGGCATTTGACCAAGATATTTATCTCACCCAGCATGGGTATATGTAAAATGACACCCCAAAACACATTCCCCAACTTCTCCTGAGTACAGCGATACCACATGTGTGACACTTTTTTGCAGCCTAGATGCGCAAAGGTGCCCAAATTCCTTTTAGGAGGGCATTTTTAGACATTTAGAGCCCAGACTTCTTCTCACGCTTTAGGGCCCCTAAAAAGCCAGGGCAGTATAAATACCCCACATGTGACCCCACTTTGGAAATAAGACACCCCAAGGTATTCAATGAGGGGCCTGGCGAGTTCATAGAATTTTTTTTTTTGGCATAAGTTAGCGGAAATTGTTTTTTTTTGTGTTTTTTCTCACAAAGTCTCCCTTTCCGCTAACTTGGGACAAAAATTTAAATCTTTCATGGACTCAATATGCCCCTCAGCGAATACCTTGGGGTGTCTTCTTTCCAAAATGGGGTCATTTGTGAGGTGTTTGTACTGCCCTGGCATTTGAGGGTCTCCGCAATCATTACATGTATGGGCAGCATTAGGAGTTTCTGCTATTCTCCTTATATTGAGCATACAGGTAATGAGATTTTTTTTTCCGTTCAGCCTCTGGGCTGAAAGAAAAAAATGAACGGCACAGATTTCTTCATTCGCATCGATCAATGTGGATGAAAAAATCTCTGCCAAAAAAAAAAAAAAGGAGGGGAAAGGCGTATGCCAGGACATAGGAGCTCCGCCCAACATCCATACCCACTTAGCTCGTATGCCCTGGCAAACCAGATTTCTGCATTCACATCAATCGATGTGGATGAATAAATCATTGCCGGGAGTTTTTATATTTTTTTATATACAAAGTGTTTGCCAAAGCATAGGAACGCCGCCTCCTCCTCAGCTCGTATGCCTTGACAAACATATCTTTAACTGCAGAGTAGAAATCTCGTCTTGCAGCGCCGCATACACCGACTTGCGTGTAATCTGACAGCAGCACAATGCTTCTGTCAGAATGCACATCAGTGCTGCCGCTGGTTGATCGGTTGGTCCACCTGGAAGGTAAAAAAAAAAAAAAAAAAGAGAAAACCAGGCCGCAACGCAATAATTTTATTAACGTTGGAACAGAACATATAAACTTTTACTTTTTGAACTAAACATTAACCTTTTTGCTTACTGGTGTTTTTTTTTTTGTTTTTTTTTTACCTTTATAGAACAAACCTCTCCTTCCCCATGGGTCAATGTGCAAAGCGCAAATCGCCCAAAGATGTGGCAAAGTGCGTTATGCACTTTGTCCCAGGTGAAAGGAGAGGTTTGCAGCAGCTGTATGTGAATGGGCCCTAATAGCCCTGTGTGCCTGTCCTGGTGAGATGTGATCCCTATGCTAGGTGTACCTGTGTGTGGTACTTCCGGAAACACTCCCCTAAGCATAGGGCAGGGTGGTCAGGACAGTCAGGACAGAAATAGCGGGTGTCACGCCTTATTCCACTCCTGCTACAGACACGACATCTTTTTCGGGGTGACGGTTGGGTTGAGGTACTGGCAACGACATTGGGGAAATGTCGCTTGTGTAGACGGCTAACTAAACTGGTGGATGGGGCCACGGAACCTCCTGGGTACAGGAGGTTCTCGATGATCTCTTCCTGAAATTTGAGGAAGGATCCAGTTCTCCCAGCCTTACTGTAGAGAACAAAACTATTATACAGAGCCAATTGAATCAAATATACAGACACCTTCTTATACCAGCGTCTGGTTCTGCGGGAAACTAAATACGGAGACAACATCTGGTCATTGAAGTCCACCCCTCCCATGTGAAGGTTATAGTCGTGGACTGAGAGGGGCTTTTCAATGACACGGGTTGCTAGCTCAATTTGTATTGTTGTGTCTGCGTGAATGGAGGAGAGCATGTAAACGTCACGCTTGTCTCTCCATTTCACCGCGAGCAGTTCTTCGTTACACAATGCAGCCCTCTGCCCCCTTGCAAGACGGGTGGTAACAAGCCATTGGTGAAAGCCCGCGCGACTAGTTCGCGCGGTGCCGCAGGCGCCAATCTGTTCTAGAAACAAATGCCTAAAGAGGGCCACACTTGTGTAGAAATTGTCCACATAAATATGGTACCCCTTGCCGAATAAGGGTGACACCAAGTCCCAGACTATCTTCCCACTGCTCCCCAGGTAGTCAGGGCAACCGACCGGCTCCAGGGTCTGATCTTTTCCCTCATAGACACAAAATTTGTGGGTATAGCCTGTGGCCCTTTCACAGAGCTTATACAATTTGACCCCATACCGGGCGCGCTTGCTTGGGATGTATTGTTTGAAGCCAAGGTGCCCGGTAAAATGTATTAGGGACTCGTCTATGCGGATGTTTTGCTCTGGGGTATACAAATCTGAAAATTTCTGGTTGAAATGGTCTATGAGGGGCCGAATTTTGTGGAGCCGATCAAAAGCTGGGTGGCCTCTCTCTGGGACGGGAGGTGGTGTTGTCGCTAAAGTGCAGGAAACACAGGATGGTCTCAAATCGTGTCCTGGACATAGCAGCAGAGAACATGGGCATGTGATGAATTGGGTTCGTGGACCAATATAACCGCAATTCATACTTTTTAGTTAGACCCATGTTGAGGAGAAGGCCCAGAAAAGTTTTAATTTCGGAAACTTGGACTGGTTTCCACCGGAAAGGCTAGGCATAAAAGCTTCCCGGGTTGGCGGTTATAAATTGTGTGGCATACCGATTTGTTTCGGCCACGACTAAGTCCAAGAGCTCCGCAGTCAAGAACAGCTCAAAAAATCCCAGGGCCGAACCGATCTGAGCTGTCTCAACCCGAACTCCAGACTGGAGGGGGAACTACAGGTGCGGCTGAAGTTGGGGAATGCCAATCAGGGTTTGCCAGCACCTCAGGGATTCTTGGGGCTCTACAGGCCCGTCTTTGCCGTGGCTGCGACGGGGTCACTACTGCTCGTGCCACCGTACCAGCTTCAACTGCCCTTCTGGTGCTCGCCACTTCACCAGGTTGTACGGCAGTGCTGGTACTAGGTCCAGGAAGGGCTGCGCTGCTGGTGTATGCCTCACCACGTAATCCGACAGCACCAGCCCCACTCTGCTGCTCTTGAAGCGGATCCTGCGCAACCTGTGGTCTAGCGACACAGGGCCGGGTACGCCTGGTGCTATCAGGGACCTCAGCCTCCTCGTCCGAACTTTGGGTCAGAGAGCCACTGCTTTCTACAGGTTCGTATTCTGACCCGCTAGATTCATCAGATGAGGGTTCCCATTCCTCATCCGACTAGGTCAGAAGCCTGTAGGCCTCTTCAGAAGAATACCCCCTGTTTAACATTTGGGCAACTAAATTTAGGGGTATTCTTTGAGACTACCCAAGAAAAAAAGCAAGCCTGTCTTACAAATGGGAGGCTAGCGAAGTACCGGAGGCCGCTGCGGTTGATAAAAAATATCAAAACAGATTTTTTTTTATCGCCGCAGCGGCGTGTAAAGTGAATGTGCAGTGAATTTTTGTCACTGCGGTGGGGCGGGCAGGGGTGAACGCACGTGTGGGCGACCGATCAGGCCTGATCGGGCAAACACTGCATTTTGGGTGGAGGGCGAACTAAAGTGACACTAATACTATTATAGATCTGACCGTGATCAGTTTTGATCACTTCCAGATACTATAAAAGTACAAATGCTGATTAGCGATACGCTAATCAGCGAATAAGGGACTGCGGTGCGGTGGGCTGGGCGCTAACTGATCCCTAAACTACCTAACCAAGGGGCCTAAACTATCCTAAAACCTAACAGTCAATACCAGTGAAAAAAAAAGTGACAGTTTACACTGATCACTTTTTTCCTTTCACTAGTGATTGACAGGGGCGATCAAAGGGGTGATCAAAGGGTTAATTGGGGTGCAGGGGGTGATCTGGGGCTAGTGTGTGGTTTTTGGTGTACTCACTGTGAAGCCTGCTCCTCTGCTGGATCCAACCGACGAAAAGGACCAGCAGAGCAGCAGGGCAGCCATATAACAGATCATATTTACTAATATGATCTGCTATATGGCTTCTGATTGGATTTTTAAAAAATCAGCAACCTGCCAGCCGCGATCATTAGCTGGCAGGTTGCTGACGAAATACTGCTTTAACTTTTGCCGGCCCGCGATGCGCATGCACGGGCCGGCTCTGACCAAAATCTCGCGTCTCGTGAGATGATGCACGGATGCGTCCAGGAGGAGTAAATCAACCACCTTCCGGACGCATCCGTGCGTTAGGCAGTCCGGAGGTGGTTAAGATGCATAAAAATGGCCCCTGATTAAAATACATATTTTTTGTGGGAATTTTTGCCAATGATCCCCCTCTGGTATGTCACTATCCATGTTGAGGGACTATTTTTACAATTCTAGTAAGTATTTGGTGGCTGCAAATATGACGTGCTTGAAGTTTTTTTTAGGTTCACTGCCATTAAAGTCAATCGGGCCCACTGCGAACGCGGTCGATATTCATCCATCTCTATATATTAGTTTTCTATACACATAAAACCTTTATTAAAGCCTAAATATAGTTGTCACGTACCGGCAGGACAGGTAGTGGATCCTCTGGACCAGAGAGGCGATGGCGCGGGTTGTACTAAAGGACCGGTTCTAAGCAGTTACTGGTCTTCACCAGAGCCCGCCGCAAAGCGGGATGGATTTGCTGCGGCGGTAACTACCAGGTCGTGTCCCCTAGTAACAACTCGACCTCTCTGGCAGCTGATAAGGCGTGGTACACAGGGAGAAGGCAAGAGCGTAGTCGGACGTAGCAGAGGTCAGGGCAGGCGGCAAAGGTTCAAAGGCGAGTAGACGGTAGCAACGGGTTCGGCAACAGGCAAGGCAAACAAACACAGTGGAACGCTTTCTCTGAGGCACAAGGCACAAAGATCCGGCAGGAAGCTGTGGGAGGAGAAGGTATAAATGGGCAGTGCACAGGTGCAGCCTAATTAAGTTAGCACTGCCTCTCACAAACCTTAACCCTTAATAACCCTTTTGGACCAGGCACCAATCACTGGTGCACTGGCCCTTTGAATCTAAGAGTCCCGGCGCACGCGCGCCCTAGAGAGCGAGGACGCACACGCCGAGACACTAGAGTGCTGCCTGGGGGCATACGCTGTGAGCGCTCCGAGGCCAGCAGGGGACCCGGAGCGCTCAGCGTAACAATAGTAAGACTATAGCCATTTATTATGGATTAAATGAGGGAGAAAAAAAATGCCGGGAGAAAAAAAAAAATCTAGAAATGTCTCCTAGGATTTGATCCTGGGACATCTATATGCAAGGCTGACCACTTACTTCTACGTTATAGCCCTATCATATTAAGAAAAAGGGTTTTTCTATACTTAGGTAATACAAAAGACAGCAACAGGAAGTGGAGATGAGCAGAAACCCAGTAAGATAGGTAATACATATTATTGGTTTCTTTATATTCACATAGTGTGCCTGTGAATAATCCAGTAATATGTATTAGCTTTCTAAACATAGAAAACCTCTACTCTCAACATAGCAAGGGTATAGGAAGTAGTTTATATAATATATATAAGGTAGGACACAGCTCTACCCCTAGCATGCTTATTTCTATCCCTGTCAATCAAGGGAAGGGGGGTGTTATACAAAAGCAGTGCTCCAAAGTTTGAGACCCACCCTCTGGTGCTCCAATGTGCTTATTTAAATATGAATAACACACAAATATATATGCAGTTATTTAACATACAGACGAAAGAATGGCCTACCAAGTAGTATGCTTGGTTTAATAGAGTTGATAATGCTGACAGAGGCTCTTTAACAAAATATTATTCCTGATTATGTAAAAGGTATGGTTTCTTATGTGGAGGATAGACAACGAAAAGTACATGGTCTGCTTGAGTTCCAAAGGAGGTTATTTTTAACTACATTTACAATAATTGACTGATATAAACAGTTCTTTCCATTGAATAGTAGTAAATGTTTATATATTCTCACCAACTCTTGTTTTGAAAGAAAAAAAAAATATTTAGCTTCTATAGAGTAAAAGTTGTGATTAACATTTGAACATGTGTTCTAAACCCCTGCAGGCATACACTATTGAAGATGCAGAGAACAGAATGAACATTAACTTGAGGTTGATAAAAATATTGAAGATTGTAATAATAATGAAGATGGATATCACATTATTAATCTTCCAGAAGTTATGGTATTTTTGTGGATTGATTATTTTTATATTTTGAAACAATAGAGCCACAAAGAATTTGATATACAGTTTATGCAATTTATCTATATGGAAATGCAATTCTTAGAAGTGTGCTTTTAAACAGGCTATTTGTTAATAGAGATGACGTAAACATCAAATTTTCCGTTTGCGAACGCCGAACGTGAATTTCCGCAAATGTTCGCGAATGTGAGAACCGCCATAGACTTCAAAAGGCAGGCGAATTTTAAAACCCACATGGACTCTTGCTGGCCACAATAGTGATGGAAAATTTGTTTCAAGGGGACTAACACCTGGACTGTGGCATGCCGGAGGGGGATCCATGGCAAAACTCCTATGGAAAATTACATAGTTGGCGCAGAGTCAGGTTTTAATCCATAAAGGGCATAAATCACCTAACATTCCTAAATTGTTTGGAATAACGTGCTTTAACACATCAGGTATAATGTTGTATCGATCAGGTAGTGTAAGGGTTACGCCCGCTTCACAGTGACAAACCAAACTCCCCATTTAAACGCACCGCAAACAACCGCAAACAGTCCATTTACACAACCGCAAACTCCCCATTTGCACAAGGTTGGATACCAAGCTAGCCATGTCCCGTTCCTTGTCCTCACTGACGTCATTGAAGGTCTCTTCCTCCACCCAGCCACGTACAACACCAAGGGTCCCTGAAAGGAGACAACAAGCCCCCTGGGACGCCTGCTGTGGTTGGTCTTCCACCTCCTCAAAGCTACCTTCCTCCTCTGACTCCTCTTCTTCAGACTCCTCTCTCTGCGTTGCCACAGGTCCAGCAATCGACGATGAGAAGGCTGCTTCTGGTGGTGATGGTGAAAACAACTCTTCATGCTCATCTATGGCCTGATCCAGCACTCTTCGCAGGGGATGCTCCAGAAAAAATGCATATGGGATGAGGTTGATGATGTTGCCTTGGGTTTGACTGACCAGGTTTGTCAACTTCGCAAAAGGACGCATGAGCCACCAGCCATTGTGCATGAGCGTTCAGTAACACAGCCAAAAAATACCCAGCTCCGCAGAGGCTGTTCTCTTTTTTAAATAAAAAAAATCTGTTCTTAACAGTTTAATCTCTGTTTTGTCCCCTATCAGGGGCCGATGTATGGAATCAATTTTAGGAACCGGGAGATGGAAAAAGATGCTTGGTCGGTCCTCTTACTTCCAATTTGGGGCACTGCCCATGCGCTGTGTAATGTGCTGTGCAATCCCAATATGAGTGGTATGTTAAGTAGTACTATTCCTATCAGTTTAATCCCTGTTATGTCCCCTATCATGGGACGGTCTATGGAATAGATTTTAGACAACAGCAAAGAGTTGTCAATAGTTGACACACTCATGACATACATTTTATTCCTCTATGCGTCAATCTTGATGTAGTGATGACTGTGCTTGTGCGCACGTCTGGGAGATTGCAGGCGATGGTTTTTTTTAAAAGCCTATAGTCGTGCTTAGGTAGTTCAGTAAAAGTTAAGTGACCCAGAAAACAATGATTCTGCAGTGTGGGCCCATTGTTGGCCAAGTAGGCTTTAATGATCACCTTAGATGATCACAACGAAAATTTATGTTTTTTTCTATTCAAAGTTATCCAGCCGATCGCTTTTGGTTTGTTCACAATAACGCAACGACCTTATTATCTGGGGTGTGCCAACATTGCCATTTCCAACAGACTCATAGAGGTGGCCGCTTCATTGTGATATGCAAGCCCCTTCACCACAACAAGGAAACAATCACGAAGGGGAATTGACACATGTATGTGCCTTTTTTTGTTTTGTTTTTGCAGCCACAGTGCAGCACCAGAGGCCAGAAAAATTAGGCATGTACACATGCCTGAAAAATAATGGTTTTGTTGCAGCCGCTGCTATAGCAGCGGCCAGAAAAATTGATGTTTTCCAGGCAGAAAGTGCACTAAAACATTGCGGCTTGAACCCTAGTTGGTGGCGGATAAGTCACGCAAGTCATCCGACATGCAGAGATAAAATACAGCAGCGTGTGGACCATTTTTAGCTCAAGGCAGCTTATCTCATCACCAGGCCTTTATTAGTCAAATGTATTGCCCACTGTCAGTCCCTTCAGGATCCATGCCTTATTCATCTTAATAAAGGTGATGTAATCTATACTTTTTTGACCTAGCCGACTTCTCTTCTCAGTGACAATACCTCCTGCTGCACTGAAGGTCCTTTCTGACAGGACACTTGAAGTGGGGCAGGCCAGAAGTTCTATCGCAAATTGGGATAGCTCAGGCCACAGGTCAAGCCTGCACACCCAGTAGTCAAGGGGTTCATCGCTCCTCAGAGTGTCGATATCTGCAGTTAAGGCGAGATAGTCTGCTACCTGTCAGTCGAGTGGTTCTCTGAGGGTGGACCCGAAAGGGCTGTGGCGATGCATAGCACTTAAAAAGCTCTGCATGTCCTCCATCAACAACATGTCTGTAAAGCGTCCTGACCTTGCCGGCGTGGTCGTGGTAGGAGAATTACTTTCACCTCTTCCCCAGTTAGATTCCCGTTGTGCTGTGACATCCCCCTTATAAGCTGTGTAAAGCATATTTTTTTGTTTGGTTTTGAACTGCTACATCCTTTCCGACTTGCGGTAATTCGGTAACATTTCAGGCACTTTCTGCTTATACCGGGGGTCTGGTAGCGTGGCCACCCAGTACAGGTCGTTCTCCTTCAGCCTTTTTATACGATGGTCCCTCAACAGGCACGACAGCATGAAAGACCCCATTTGCACATGGTTGGATGCCGAGCTACTCATGTCCCGTTTCTCATCCTCAGTGATCTCACTGAAAGTCTGTTCTTCGCCCCAGCCACGTACAACACCACGGGTCCCAGATAGGTGACAACGAGAACCCTGGGATGCCTACTGTGGTTAGTCTTCCTCCTCCTCCAAGCCACATTCCTCCTCTGACTCCTCTTCCTCACACTCCTCTTCCAGTGTTGCCGCAGGTCCAGCAAACGATGTTGATAAGGCAGTTTCTGGTGGTGATGGTGACCACAACTCTTTCTTTTCACGCTCATCTACGGCCTGATACAGCACTCTTCGCAGGGCATGCTCCAGGAAGAAAACAAATGGGATGATGTCGCTGATGGTGCCTTCGGTGCGACTGACTAGGTTTGTCACCTCCTCAAAAGGACGCATGAGCCTACAGGCATTGTGCATGAGCGTCCAGTAACGTGGCAAAAAAATACCAAGCTCCACAGAGGCTGTCCTAGCACCCCGGTCATACAAATACTCAATGACGGCTTTTTTTTGTTGGAGCAGGTGGTCGAACATTAGGAGTGTTGAATTCCAACGTGTCGAGCTGTCGCAAATCAAGCGCCTCACTGGCAAGTTATTTCGCCGCTGAATATCTTAAAAGTGGGTACATATGCACAAAGCGTTGTACGATGAGATTAAACACATGTGCCATGCACGGCACATAAGTCAACTTGCCCAAATTCAATGCCGCCAACAAATTGCTTCCATTGTCACACACCACTTTGCCGATCTCCAGTTGGTGCGGAGTCAGCCACTGATCCACCTGGCGTTCAGGGTGGACAGGAGTGCTGGTCCGGTGTGACTCTCTGCTTTCAGGCAAGTCAACCCCAAGACGGCGTGACACTGTCGTATCCGGGATGTGGCATAGCCCCTGGGGAGCTGGGGGTGCAGTTGATGTGGAGCATGATGCAGCAGCAGAAGAGAACTCAGCCGAGCAGGTTAGCAAAGAGGATGGAGTAGGAGGAGTAGAGGAGGTGGCAGCAGGCCTGCCTGCAAGTCGTGGTGGTGTCACCAACTCCTCTGCAGAGCCACGCATTCCATGCTTGGCAGCCGTCAGCGGGTTGACCCAATGAGCAGTGTATGTGATATACCTGCCCTGACCGTGCTTTGCAGACCAGCTATCAGTGGTCAGATGGACCCTTGCCCCAACACTGTATGCCAGACATGCCATGATTTCCTTTTCCACAATCGAGTACAGGTTGGGGATTGCCTTGTGCAACAAAATTTCGGCCGGGTGCCTTCCACTGCGATGTCCCAATAGCTACAAATTTTTTGAAGGCCTCAGACTCCACCAGCTTGTATGGTAAAAGCTGGCGGGCTAAGAGTTCCGACAAGCCAGCTGTCAGACACCGGGCAAGGGGGTGACTTTGTGACATTGGCTTCTTACACTCAAACATGTCCTTAACAGACACCTGACTGTGAACAGATGAGCAGGAACTGCTCAAGGCGAGAGACGGAGTGGCGGATGGTTGAGAGGGGGCAAGGAGGACAGCAGTGGTTAACGTGGCTGAAGATGCTGGACCAGTAGGAGGATGGCGGCTTTGAGTTTGTGTGCTGCTTGTACTCATTTGTTGATCCCATAGGAGTTTGTGATGTGAGATCATGTGCCTTCGCAAAGCAGTTGTACCTAGGTGGGTGTTGGACTTCCCACGACTTAGTTTCTTTTGGCACAGGTTGCAAATGGCATCGCTGGTGTCAAAGGCAGACACACAAAAAAAATGCCTGACTGCTGATCTCTGTAATGACGTCATTCTGGTGGTGGCAACAGCATGCGTTGATTGGCGTGCTGTCTGCCTGACCCCGGGTGCCGATGCATGCTGTCTGACTGTTCCACTAGCTCCTTGCAATGACCTCCCCCTGCTTCCAACTCTTCTCCTCCTCCTCCTCCTCTCTGTCTCCCTATCTGAACTTTCCCCCTGTTCTTTTTCTCTTCGAGAGGGCACCCACGTGACATCCACGGACACATCGTCATCAACAGCTTCTCTTGTATTTGACAACTCAGCAAAGGAAGCAGCAACGGGTACAACATCATCATCACACCGTACGTCCATGTGTGTAATGCTGCCTGACTGAGACATATCCCTGTTATCTACATCCTCTGGCAATAATGGTTGTGCATCACTCATTTCTTCCAACTGATGTGTAAATAACTCCTCTGACAGATCAAGTGAAGCAGCTGTGGTGCTAGTGTTGGTGGTGACGGCAGGCGGGCGAGTGGTCACTTAAGAGGTGCCCGAAGCTGAGCTGGAGGAGTATGGTGCGTCAAGGTTCCGAGCGGAAGCTATAGAAGATTGGGTGTCCTGTGTTAGCCAGTCAACTATGTCCTCAGAACTTTTCGAGTTCAGGGTACGTGGCCTCTGAACACTGGACATTATTCTAGGGCCAAAGGGAATCACAGCACCACAACCACGACGCCCCCTGCGGGGTGGCCTGCCTCTGCCTGTCATTTTTTTAAAAGATTATTTTAGTTTTACTATGCATGCAAGCTACTGTGACACCAGATATGAGTGGCACTGTGCACTGGCAGAAGTTGGCAGAGTAGACGCTGTAGGCCTGACACACGCTTGCAGACAACTAACTGCTATTCAATCTTTTACAGGCAAAAATTGTATTTTTTTTTTATTGTAATCTACTGTGCACAAGAAATTAGTTGCACTGGTTTGACACTATGCACTTGCAGGGCCTGAAACACACACGCGTGCAGGCAACTGACTGCTATTATTTCACAGTCAAAAAAGTATATATATTTTTTTAATGCAAGCTACTGTGACACCAGATATGAGTGGTGGCACTGGGCAAGTAGGCACAGTATACGCTGTGAGCCTGACACACAAGCTGGCAGGCAACTGCATTATTTTTTTTTTTTTAAAAGGGCTTTTTGGGGTGCTGTCCTTACAGCAGAGATCAGATGAGTCTTTAAGGACTGTAGTGGGCATTGAATACACTAGCCTAGCTATTGATTTCCCTATTGAATCAGCAGCAGCTACACTGTCCCTCCTCTCACTAAGAATGCAGCTTCCGAATGAATCTAAAATGGATGTTGTACAGGAGGTGGGAGGGTCTGGGAGGGAGGGTCTGCTGCTGATTGGCTGGAATGTGTCTGCTGACTGTGAGGTACAGGGTCAAAGTTTACTCAATGATGACGAATAGGTGGCGGACCGAACATCGCATATGTTCGCCGTGAACTGTTCTCCGGCGAATAGTTCGGGACAGCTCTATTTATGGGAGAGGCTTAACTGTGATGAGTGGGTGAAGCGCTTCCCCTGAACTAGCTGGCTGTGTTGTGCCGGAAGCCAGGAGCGAGGGTAAGCCTAGTAGTGGGCAAAATAAACGAGGAGAGCAGAGTAGTGACTAAAAGCCTTCAAAACCACCCAGAGAGCAAGATTACAAAATGCCTGGGAAATCTCAACATGCGGGTTCGGGATGTATCTCGTGAAGCAAGAAGAGCGCCACCTACCCATGTATTTAAGCCCGTGAGCCGGGACCCCGTTTTTGATGCTCAGGACGCGGCTCCGGTTCGGAGCGAGTGTCCCGAGACGGCCAGCGGGTTACGACCGAGACCTGAGGCCAGCGTTCTGATGTGGGACACAAAACTGGATTGACGACAGGGGCCCCCCACGCCAAGGAAGCAGCGGGGCCTCTGGGGAGGCCCTTGCAACGGGGCCAGCAATTGACGGGGGACCATGACTGGGCACCAATCGTTGGAGGTTTTAAAACCTGACCTCCGAGGATGGTCCATGCTGATTGGCCTTCGTGGAAGGGAGCCAGAGGCCACAATGGTCGTGGGCCCAGGACAACTGTCGCACCTGCGACCCCTGACGTTTAGGGGAGGTGCTGGTGAACTCACCTGGCCCGAGGAACCCGCAAAACCCGAGATACACGGCTGCCCTAACAATCAAACTAGGGGAGTGGCCAAAAAAGGAAATCCATCCAGCGCGGACGAGAGTCGCCCAAACATCTCACCGGAGACAGGCTGCGCGCCACCTACCCGCATGGTGCAGTGCTGTCTCCCCGCTAGGTACAGCTTGATGGGGTTGAATGACAGCCTGAGATTGCGGTGACAGTGGGCTATAAACGCCAGGGTGTAGGAGACATCGTCCAAGCCACCCAGCGGGTGGGACCTGGCGAAACCCTCGTAAACCCTGACACCGGCTTGGTAGCTCCTGATGGAATTGGAGGAGGGAGTGCTGAACCAGGTTCCTGGCGTGAGCAAGGAGGGATACGGGATCGGAACGTAGTACGACTGGTGCCTACGAGAAGGCTTGAGTCGGTCTGGGCAACGTACCCGGCTTAGAGGCTACTACCTGTATCGATGTGATGGGTCACCTGACCTTGATCCGAATGTCGCATAAGTGAACGAACAGGACACGTTCCTGAGGGAGCAAATCCTAAGGTTCGGAGGAAAAAGAGAACATAACTGAGGAGGGTGACGGGACTGGGTGAACCAGGAGACGGAAGTAGATGCGTGCCTGGGCGATCCAGGAGGCAGAGGTAGGTATGAGCCTGGACAAACCAGGAGACAGAGGTAGGTGCGTGCCTGGGCGATCCAGGAGGCAGAGGTAGGTGCGTTCCTGGGCGATCCAGGTTATTTTTTATTTATTTTTTCCTGCAAGTTGATCCAGAGGAAGGCAAAAAACCCCTGTGAGGTAGAAGCCAATTTTCCTCACTTTAGGGGAATAAAAATTCCTTCCCGACTCCAATCAGGCAATCAGAATAACTCCCTGGATCAACGATCTCTCTCTAGTAGCTATAGCCTGTAATATTAATACATACACCCTGGAAATACCGTCAACCTGAAAGACAGGAAAATACAAACCTGAGTGATTTCAGGGAAAATACGTAAAACCTGAGTGACGCGGGTAAATACATAAAACCTGAGCGATTCAGGGGAATACATGAAACCCGAGCGATTCAGGGAAATGAGACCTGGGGTGCGTCAGAAACCCCCCCCCCCCCCGGAAAAACCCCCCAAAATATATATTTCCCCCTTTTTTTTTTTTTTTTTTTAAGCGGTGGCCGAGTGACCGAGTGAGAGCGGAAAGGAAACAGGAATGACCATGGTATAAAAAGGATCGCAACCTACCGGAATCCACGGACAGCGCTGCCAACTCTCCGGCGACACTGAAGACCTAGGAATGGAGGCTCGTGATGAATGAAGGAAGGCTCTGAGCTGCGGAGGTGCGTAAAGCCGCCACTCGGCTGGACCTTACCTGAAACCTGGCACCGTAGAATGACCGGACACGGAGACGCCCTGCGACACAATTGAGGATGGATCGAAATTCCGGTGGCCTGAGGCCCTGCTTACCTGAAATAAACTAGCGTTGGTACGAGACCCGGAGAGAGGTGTGATCTGGAGGCACTGGAATGAAGTGACGGAGAACCAGGATGCAGCCTGGGCGTCATGGCCAACTGCTGGATGACCCTGAACTGCCAGAATCAGGGCCCGAGGTCGCGCTGCATGCAACAAGACCTGCGGGAAACAGAAACCCAGACATGCCGGACACGAACCGGGTAACCAGGAACCAGCCGGACCCTGCTGAGAAACCCCCGAGCGTTCCAGGCAGACGCATGGAACCTGAGCGATTCAGGCAAATACATTGAATCCTGAGCGAATCAGGCGCTTACCTACACCTTTCGTGAAGATGACGGACCCTGGGTGCGTCGGGCATTACCCTGAACCTGGGTGGACCTGGCCACCACCTACCCACTGAGAGACCCGGGAAAATACAGACGCCTGAGCGATTCAGGGGAATACATAACCAGACTGTTCCTGGAAAAATATGCAATAACTATATGTGACCGGAACGTAGTATGACTGCGAGAAGGCTTGTGTCGGTCTGAGTAACGTACCTGGGATTAGAGGCTACTACCTGTACTGATGTCTTGGGTTACCTGACCTTGGTCCAAATGTCGTACAAGTGAACGGTCAGAACACGTTCCTGAGAGGACAAATCCATAAAGTTCAGAAGGGAAAGAGAACATAACTGGGGAGGATGACAGGCAGGTGTGAGCCTGGGCGAACCAGGAGACAGAGGTAGTTGCGTGCCTGGGCGATCCAGGAGGCAGAGGTAGTTGCGTGCCTGGGCGAACCAGGAGACAGAGGTAGGTGCGTGCCTGGGCGATCCAGGAGGCAGAGGAAGGTGTGAGCCTGGGTGATCCAGGAGACAGAAGTAGGTGCGAGCCTGGGTGATCCAGGAGACAGAAGTAGGTGTGAGCCTGGGTGATCCAGGAGACAGAAGTAGGTGTGAGCCTGGGTGATCCAGGAGACAGAAGTAGGTGTGAGCCTGGGTGATCCAGGAGACAGAAGTAGGTGTGAGCCTGGGTGATCCAGGAGACAGAAGTAGGTGTGAGCCTGGGTGATCCAGGAGACAGAAGTAGGTGTGAGCCTGGGTGATCCAGGAGACAGAAGTAGGTGTGAGCCTGGGTGATCCAGGAGACAGAAGTAGATGTGAGCCTGGGCGATCCAGGAGACAGAGGTAGTTGCGTGCCTGGGCGATCCAGGAGGCAGAGGTAGTTGCGTGCCTGGGCGATCCAGGAGGCAGAGGTAGTTGCGTGCCTGGGCGATCCAGGAGGCAGAGGTAGTTGCGTGCCTGGGCGATCCAGGAGGCAGAGGTAGTTGCGTGCCTGGGCGATCCAGGAGGCAGAGGTAGTTGCGTGCCTGGGCGATCCAGGAGGCAGAGGTAGGTGCGTGCCTGGGCGATCCAGGAGGCAGAGGTAGTTGCGTGCCTGGGCGATCCAGGAGGCAGAGGTAGTTGCGTGCCTGGGCGATCCAGGAGACAGAGGTAGTTGCGTGCCTGGGCGATCCAGGAGGCAGAGGTAGTTGCGTGCCTGGGCGATCCAGGAGGCAGAGGTAGGTGCGTGCCTGGGCGATCCAGGAGACAGAAGTAGGTGTGAGCCTGGGTGATCCAGGAGACAGAAGTAGGTGTGAGCCTGGGTGATCCAGGAGACAGAAGTAGGTATGAGCCTGGCGAACCAGTAGATTAGACAGCAGCATATAACGTGAAGTACATACATATAACACATGGCACTGTTGCCCCCATAGAATAGATGACTGCAGTGAGCGTTTAGTGACCGCTGGATGGGTATGGCGTGCAATGATGGCCTGGCCTACTCGTGGTGAGACCCCCGTTTTTTTTTTGTTTTTTTTTTGTTTTTTTTTTGTTTTTTTTTTAACCCGTGCTAACCTGGTCCCTTCCAGCCCAGCGGAATGAGGAACCAAGGATGACTGCCTCGCTCTCGCACGGCGGGAGTGCGTATGAAATGGCTGGAGATTGGAACCTACCGATTAACTTGTAGATATATTTAAATTTCTTTATACAATAAAAAAAAAATAATAATAATTTAAGTTTCTCTTATTTTTTTTTTTTATATATATTTTTTATTTTTTATTTTTAATTTTTAATTATTATTATTTTTTTTTTTTTGAGGGCATGGCCTGACGTTGCCCAGGGGCTAGATACCCCTGCTTTGGCCGTAGACCTAATGGGAACACTAAATACAATAAAATATATTCACCAGGATCCAGATTTCAGCAGTATAGACACAAGCTTCTGTGACATCATTCTACACTATGAATATATATACTATAAACAAACATCTGCTGATAGCCTGTCTATCATGAAGAAGGATCCACAGGAAAAATGACCCAACAATTAGAGCTTAATTCCCTTAACAAAAGTGTCATGGTGCATAGTGATTTTAACTTTGACAGAGTTTCTGATGTACATTTATGGGCCCAGGCCTGACGGAAGCACTCCGGCGTGCGCTCTGGAACGCACTCCGCACACGCGACCAGGCCCAGGCCCGGCCGAGGGACTCCGGCGTGCGCTCCAAGCCGGAACGCACGCCGACCACGTGACCCGGCCCATGCCTTGCGGCGGATTTCCGGCGTGCGCTCCACGCTGGAACGCACGCCGGCCTGCAGTGGGGCCTGAGGTGAGGACGGGGAGGCCGTGTGGAGAGGGGGATCTGCGGCCAGACACTGCCCCCCCTGCTGTCTCGGGAGGAAGTTGGAGGGGAACACAGGGAGGGAACCAAGGAAGGAGACAAGAAGCAATTTGGTGCGGACATGAGAATTGGCATGCGTTCCACGCTGGAACGCATGCCAACTCTGGGAGCCGGGAGTATGTGACCGCGGCTGATGGAGCCCTTGTGGCGCATTGTTTGCGCAAAATTACCTCTCCTGAAGACGTGACGGCAGTGTATGACAACGAAACCAAACGAACCGAACCAGATGAAAGCTACTCACGACATGCACAGATGCAGCACCAGAGCAGGCGACTCCCTATCCAGAATGTGAACAGAAGCGCGCTGGGGGCTGGGGCTTAAGAAGGTAATATGCCCCTCCCACAAATTCAGGCTGACTTTTCAGCCTTCCACTTGTTAACACCACCTACCATCCATTTACCCATAGCAATATATGTTGCTGTTATTTTGTCATCACTAAGGCTACTTTCACATATCTGTTTTTGCCTGTTTTTGTAGGGATCTGCACAAACGCTCTCATTATTGATAATACAACCGGCTGCATCTGTTATGAACTAATCTGGTTGTATTCGGATCCGGCATTAAAACCATTGTAAGTCAATGGGTGCTGGATCCGTTTTCTATTGCGTCCGAGAAAATGGATCCGGCACCCTTGACTTGCATTGTGTGTCATGCCAAATTAGTTTTACTCCACCTCCCATGCCATACAGAAAAGCCCTGCTTGCAGCGGATTTCTGTCTGGTATGGGAATGCAACAGAATGCGTTCTGGTGCATTCCATTCTCTTCAGTTCAGTTTTGTCCCCGTTGACAATGAATGAGACAAAACAGAAGTGTTTTTCTCTGGTATTCAGATCCTCTGCCGGATCTCAATACTGGAAAACTTAGATGTGAAAGTAGCCTATTGCTGTTTTGTTGATAAAGAGCTTGATGGGGTTGGACACAGTCCTAGGAGCCCTCTGGGTGTTATACATGACTTTTCAGGGCAATTAGGGCACATTGATTTGTATAAAATGTATTCGATATTAGGATGTTCATTCATCTCCAACACTGAACATCCTTCTTGATCCTATTTTAACATGTAAGTAATGGCATGAAATATCTATTCTGTGCTAACCTTCTTCACCCAGTGATTGTTTGACTAGTCATTTCTGCATTTTGAGACAGCAACAGGAAGTGTAGATGAGCAGAAACCCAGTAAGCTCTGGAATAACAGGACAGGGGATAAGTGAAATGAGTAATGCTTATTTTAATTTTTAAACCCATTATGCATCTTTTATATAGTATTTAATCCTGTCAGACAAGCTCTTTACAAATATTTCTCTTTATCTTTCTTTATGTTCCCCTTTCTATGTTTCTCTATTTCTTGCTATTTCTTTCTTCCTCACAGATGACTGCCTTTAATGTCACACATACAGTACTTAATGAATCTCCAATAAAAGTCTTCTAATATCTTAAATGCCATTATATATGTCAACATTTTCCTCAGGCTCTTTATATCTTGAAAAACAGTTGTACATTTCAGATGTTATATTTTTTAGGTCACTGTATTTATCAGTTGCCAGCATAATGTCTTCCTGTGTAAAAGGTATATCTGCTGTATTTGTACATAAAACCATCTTGACCTTTTTCTTGAATGAAAAATAAAATAGCTTAATATGTTACTTATATACTTGCACAGGCAGGGCACACTTGTTTGACCTGTGTCTTCAGCTGATGACTGATTCACTGAAATCCGTGCATATTTAAAGCCAACGGCAAAGAGTAAAAGTCTGTCTTAATCTGCATGATAAAGCCTTAACACCTTGTACCGTGGGCCAGTTTTCACCTTTCTGCCTAGGCCATTTTTTGAAAATCTGACATGTGTCATTTTATGTTGTAATTAGAGATGAGCGAATTAAGTTAAAAAACAACTATTTCCTGGTTGCTGAGACTACTGTGCCTTGCAATAACATGCATAGGGAGTCTGCTTTGGTAGTAAAATAATACTGTGAGTCCATATGAGATGCAGATAACAGGCATCGCTCTTAGAATCACTGCACACTTCGCCTATTTGGGCAGTGAAGGGGACAAAACTGACCAAATAACTCAAATATGAACTCACTCTTATAAGTCGATGTTAGTGCCAAGAAGAAGCGCACAACTTTTACACCATTGCCAGTTAATATCACATAGATGTCTACAGAACCTGTTATATTAAATGCGTATACAAGTTGAGCCCCCTGGACAGAGTGGAGAGCGTGTCAGCAGTAAGTTTGTGTTGACGTCACTGATTAATTTGCTATTCCTCTGATCCGTCAGAACAATAACCCCAAAAAACGGATCCTGTATGTGGAGCATACGCCTTCACCCGGTCAGCATTTGCTAATAATCCATCAGTATTGCTAATGCCCCCCAAAAAAAACAGGAGTGGATCTAAAACAGAGATGACACATGAATGGAATATTTGCATGTTTTTAAGTGTTTTGTACCCCCTCCTGCTTTTGGCTACCAAATCATAAGCCAATTCTGATGGGACCATACAGGCCTTACAGCTGCTACACAGACAGGATCCGTTGTGCGTATCATTTTTCCTTCCTTCTGACAAATCAGAAGAAAGTTCTAATAAATGATGATGTCAGCCAGACCGAAAGGCAAAATAGTGGCCCACTTATGAAGTGGGGAGGGTGGGAACAGCATGAGAAGTCCACAGAGTGGACCTATGACATAGTGGTGAGGTGGAAGCAGCATGAGGAGACCACAGAATGGCCCAATAGCAGAGTCTGGAGGTGGCAGCAGCATCAGGAGGCCACAGAGTGGCACGACGATGAAAGATTGTGGAGGTGGCAGCAGCATGAGGAGGCCTGAGTAGCACGATGATGAGAGATTGTGGAGGTGTCAGCAGCATGAGGAGGCCACAGAGTGGCACGACGACAAAGTGTGGAAGTGTCAGCAGCATGAGGAGGCCAGAGTAGAATGACAACAAGAGATTGTGGAGGTGTCAGCAGCATGAGGAGGCCACAGAGTAGCACAACGATGTAACATAATGATACAGTATGGAGGTGGCGGCAGCAGCAACATCAGGAGGAGGTCACAGAGTGGCACAGTGACAGAGTCTGGAGGTGGCAGCAATATGAGGAGGCCACAGGGTGGCATAATGACCTAGTATGGAGGTGGCTGCAGCATGAGGAGACCACAGAGTGGCCCAATGACAAAGTGTGGAGGTGGCGGCAGCAGCAGCATCAGATCGAGGCCACAGAGTTGCACAATGACCGAGTCTGGAGGTGGCAGCAGTATGAATGACCGAGTCTGGAATTGGCAGCAGTATGAGGAGGTCACAGAGTCTGACCTAGTGACCTAGTCTGGAGGTGGTGGCAGCAAGAGAAGACCACAGAGTGGCCCAATGTGTCGAGGTGGCGGCAGCAGCATCAAGAGGAGGCCACAGAGTGGCACAATGACAGAGTCTGGAGGTGGCAGCAGTATGAGGAAGCCAACAGGAAGCCAACAAGTCTGGAGTGGCCCAATGACAGTGTTGCAGCAGCAGCATTAGGGGAAGGCCACAGAGTAGCACAATGACCGAGTGTGGAGGTGGCGGCAGCAACAGCATCAGGAGGAGGCCAAGGAGTAGCACAATGAATGAGTCTGGAGGAGGCAGCAGTATGAGGAGGCCACCGAGTGGCACAATGACAGAGTCTGGAGTTATCAACAGTATAAGAAGGCCATTGAGTGGCACAATGACCAAGTCTGAAATTGGCAGCAGTATGAGGTCACAGAGTGGCACAATGACAGAGTCTGGAATTGTCAGCAGCATTAAGAGACCACAGAGTGACCCAATGGCAGAGGAGGTGGCGGCAGCAGCAACATCAGTAGGGGGCCACTGAGTGGCACAATGACCGAGTCTGGAGTTGGCAGCAGTATGAGGAGGTCACCGAGTCTGACCTAGTGACCTAGTCTGGAGGTGGCGGCAGCATGAGAAAATCACAGAGTGGCCCAATGACCGAGTGTCAAGGTGGCAGCAGCATCAGGGTAGCACAATGAGAGAGCCTGGAGGTGGCAGCTGTATGAGGAGGCCAACGAGTGGCACAATGACCAAGCCTGGAGGTGGCGACAGCATAAGGAGACCACAGAGTGGCCCAATGACAGAGGAGGTGGTGGCAGCAGCAGCATCAGGAGGAGGCCACAAAGTGGCACAATGACCGAGTCTGGAGTTGGCAACATTATGAGGAGGCCACCGAGTGGCACAATGACCAAGTCTGCAATTGTCAGCAGTATGAGGAGGCC
Source organism: Bufo gargarizans (assembly GCF_014858855.1). Classification (NCBI taxonomy): domain Eukaryota; kingdom Metazoa; phylum Chordata; class Amphibia; order Anura; family Bufonidae; genus Bufo; species Bufo gargarizans. The sequence continues at coordinate 21,827 of NW_025334143.1, read as the reverse complement.
ACCGAGTAGCAGAATGACCGAGTCTGGAGGTGGCAGCAACATGATGAAACCACAGAGTGGCCCAATAACAGGGGGCAGAGGTGGTAGCAGCAGCATCAGGAGGAGGCCACAGAGTGGAACAATGACCGAGTCTGGAGGTGGCAACAGCATGAGAAGACCACAGAGTAACATAATGACACAGTGTGGAGGTGGCGGCAGCAGCAGCATCAGGAGGAGGCCACAGAGTGGCACAATGACAGAGTCTGGAGTTATCAACAGTATAAGAAGGCCATTGAGTGGCACAATGACCAAGTCTGAAATTGGCAGCAGTATGAGGTCACAGAGTGGCACAATGACAGAGTCTGGAATTGTCAGCAGCATTAAGAGACCACAGAGTGACCCAATGGCAGAGGAGGTGGCGGCAGCAGCAACATCAGTAGGGGGCCACTGAGTGGCACAATGACCGAGTCTGGAGTTGGCAGCAGTATGAGGAGGTCACCGAGTCTGACCTAGTGACCTAGTCTGGAGGTGGCGGCAGCATGAGAAAATCACAGAGTGGCCCAATGACCGAGTGTCAAGGTGGCAGCAGCATCAGGGTAGCACAATGAGAGAGCCTGGAGGTGGCAGCTGTATGAGGAGGCCAACGAGTGGCACAATGACCAAGCCTGGAGGTGGCGACAGCATAAGGAGACCACAGAGTGGCCCAATGACAGAGGAGGTGGTGGCAGCAGCAGCATCAGGAGGAGGCCACAAAGTGGCACAATGACCGAGTCTGGAGTTGGCAACATTATGAGGAGGCCACCGAGTGGCACAATGACCAAGTCTGCAATTGTCAGCAGTATGAGGAGGCCACCGAGTAGCAGAATGACCGAGTCTGGAGGTGGCAGCAACATGATGAAACCACAGAGTGGCCCAATAACAGGGGGCAGAGGTGGTAGCAGCAGCATCAGGAGGAGGCCACAGAGTGGAACAATGACCGAGTCTGGAGGTGGCAACAGCATGAGAAGACCACAGAGTAACATAATGACACAGTGTGGAGGTGGCGGCAGCAGCAGCATCAGGAGGAGGCCACAGAGTGGCACAGTGACAGAGTCTGGAGTTGGCAGCAGTATGAGTAGGCCATTGAGTGACACAATGACTAAGTCTGGAGTTGGCAGCAGTATGAGGGGTCACCGAGTGGCACAATGACAGAATGGAGTTAGCAGCAGCATGAGGAAACCACAGAGTGGCACAATGACCTAGTTTGGAGGTGGCGGCAGCATGAGCAGACCACAGAGTGGCCCAATGACAGAATATGGAGGTTGCAGCAGCAGCATAAGGAGGAGGCCACAGAGTGGCAAGGTGACATAGTGTGAAGATGGCAGCAGCATCATCAGAATACCACAGAGTGGCAAGGTGACATAGTGGGGATGTGGCAGCAGCAGCATCAGGATACAACAGACTGGCAAGGTGACATAGTGTGGAGATGGCAGCAGCAGCATCAGGATACCACGGGGTGGCAAGGTGACAGTGTGGAGATGGCAGCAGCAGCATCAGGACACCACAAAGTGACCCGGTGACAGAGTGGGGCGTTGGGTGTCAATACCAGTACCTGCTGACGAAGGTGGGTGAAAGAAGGAGCACTTGGCATCAGATGTGTGGCATCAGGCGGGTGGCAGCATCAGAGTAGTTGCTGAGGCAGGTAGCCAGAAGAAACCGGTCTCTTTTGTTAAAGTGTTGGCGTAGCACCATTGATGATCTAGTCTGATGGATCAGGAATTGGTGGTTGGAAATCCTGGCTGATCCACGCTGATTCATCCTGACAAAGGTTAGTCTCTCCACATTTTGGGTGAACAGGCAAGTTATCCTTGGGGTTACTATGTCCCCTGCCATACTAAACACCCGCTCTGATGCCACACTACTGGCCGGGCAGGACAGATATTCCACTGCAAACTCTGCTAATTGTGGCCACAAATCCAGTTTGGCTGCCCTGTAGTCCAGTGGATCTTCAATGTGGGTTGGCAGGGTGCTGTCCAAGTATGCCATCACCTGCTGGTTCAGGTCCTGCTCCAAGTCTAACTGCTGCTGCTGGTGAGTAGTAGTGATGAGCGGCAGGGGCTATATTCGAATTTGCGATATTTAACGAATATTTAGGCAAATATTTATCAAATATTTGTGAATTCGCAAAAATGTATTCACGTTATATTAATGCGATAATCCCAATGTAAAAATCACTCAAGTGCACATGCGATAAAGGGCAAGTCGAATTAAATGAAGTTTGAAAAGATTAAAAAAATTGGCTTCCAGCACATAATCGCATCGATGAGCAAGAACACCAGATCAGTGTCACGTAATTTGATTCGCTGTATTCGAATAGTATTTTTATACTGCAATAATCGCTATGTAAAAATCACTTTACATCGCATGTGAGACTGTGAAAGAGGTGTGGCCGCAGTTTTCAAACTACCTGAAGTTTGAGGCAATTGGAGAAAATGGCCACTAACAGCATATTTGACGCCAAGGAGACAGAACACCTGATCACAGTAAGTAATGTGACATTCCAGCACTGTATTTGTTACATGTCACATGTTTGAACATGCAATTAAGTTGTAGATAAAAAAAAAATTAATTTCCATTATGAAAAGCTCATTATCATGAGATTTTTAAAAACGCACGATATTCAACGACATAGTTTAACAGGTCTAAGTAGATATTACTCATTGGTGCAGTAAGTATTGTTGTGACATCACAGAACTGTGTCTGTAGCATGTATTTATGCACAGCATCAAAGTATCTCTGATATGCACATTGCACATCCATTTTCCTCCCGCACACTTACCCCCCTCTCTGTCACAAACACAAACACAGTATCTAGATTACATTTTGTGTCCTGTTGGTCACTCACTATCTGGACTCTGGAGAATCTTTCATTGTCTGACCGTCATTATTTGCTGGTTCATTTAGCATTACCCAGGGTGCACCATAGGGAGGTGAACCAGTTTTACACCCTATACCGTACCGTTACTTCACTAGACAGGTATATTTCTGCTCAGCTGGCCAATATCCTTTTGCTCCGTCCCCACACTCATACAATTTTAATACAATTACATCTTATAACGGTAACATTTAATGTAATATTTCCCCTTCAAAGACTTAAATACTTTTTTATGTTTTTTGCAGGACATTATGTTCAATACTTGTATTTAAAAAATTTGGGATTATATGCTTGTATTTTTATCCTGCAGCGTATGTTGGAGCGGGGCTACGCCCGGACCCGTAAACAAGCTGAGAAGCAACGGATTGTGATGTAGATCCGTTCCGACCTCAAACGGAAGTTCGGTGTCAGGCACCATAAAGAGTCAGTCATAAAAAAATGGTGGGATCTGAAGTGGAGGAACCCGAAGTTAATCAAAGAGATCTGTGACAGCACATGCCCAGGTACAATGCTTACATTACTTTCATATCTGTCACCTACACTCTGTAATGTATATATACACTTAGGAAAATAAGTATTTCACCCCTTTACAAATGATTACTTAGTGCCTGGTGTGACACGTAGTGATGAGCGGGAGGTGCCATATTCGATTTCGCAAATATTCAATTGAATATTCGTCTTATATTCGTCAAAATCGAATATTCGTCATTATTATATTTATTGCAATTAATATGCAATTTAATTATTCGCGTATTGCGAGTTCAACTGAATAAGGCAACTTTCCTATTGGTTGGCTATCTAGAATTAACGAAGATAACGAATATAGCGCTATATTCTCTATATTTGTTAATTCTAGCAAGCCAATAGGAAAGTTGCCTATGGATAGCTCTAAGTTGGACTCGCAATGTGAGAATATTACTTTGCCTATTTTTTGCAATAAATGGAATACTGAGTCATTATTCTATTTATTGCAAATAATAGGCAAAGTAATATTCTCGCATTGCGGATCCAACTTAGAACTTTCTACAGGCAACTTTCCTATTGGCTTCTTGCTTGATTAACGAATATAAAGAATATAGCGCTATATTCGTATTCGTCATATTCGTTATACGTTAATGCTTAAAGCTTTTATGTGATTCGATCAACAAGCATATTTGAAAGAAAAATATTCTCATAAGCTAAACTATAGCCTCATTTGTGAGCCACAAAGGTCACAAGTTATATTCCATTAACCGGGCTGCTTTTTGTCTGTGGGCCAATGTGAGAATTCCCATCTATGACGCCTAAAAAACAAATATTTAGTACTCATTTAGACTGTTGCAATATAGTTTATCTTCTGCGAAAAATCGGTACTGGACATTCGCATACAGTACAGACCAAAAGTTTGGACACACCTTCTCATTCAAAGAGTTTTCTTTATTTTCATGACTATGAAAATTGTAGATTCACACTGAAGGCATCAAAACTATGAATTAACACATGTGGAATTATATACATAACAAAAAAGTGTGAAACAACTGAAAATTTGTCATATTCTAGGTTCTTCAAAGTAGCCACCTTTTACTTTGATTACTGTATTGCACACTCTTGGCATTCTCTTGTTGAGCTTCAAGAGGTAGTCACCTGAAATGGTTTTCACTTCACAGGTATGCCCTGTCAGGTTTAATAAGTGTGATTTCTTGCCTTATAAATGGGGTTGGGACCATCAGTTGCCTTGTGGAGAAGTCAGGTGGATACACGGCTGATAGTCCTACTGAATAGACTTAGAATTTGTATTATGGCAAGAAAAAAGCAGCTAAGTAAAGAAAAACGAGTGGCCATCATTACTTTAAGAAATGAAGGTCAGTCAGTCTGAAAAATTGGGAAAACTTTGAAAGTTTCCCCAAGTGCAGTCACAAAAACCATCAAGCGCTACAAAGAAACTGGCTCACATGCGGACCGCCCCAGGAAAGGAAGACCAGGAGTCACCTCTGCTGCGGAGGATAAGTTCATCCGAGTCACCAGCCTCAGAAATCGCAGGTTAATAGCAGCTCAGATTAGAGACCAGGTCAATACCACACAGAGTTCTAGCAGCAGACACATCTCTAGAACAACTGTTAAGAGGAGACTGTGTGAATCAGGCCTTCATGGTAGAATATCTGCTAGGAAACCACTGCTAAAGACAGGCAACAAGCAGAAGAGACTTGTTTGGGCTAAAGAACACAAGGAATGGACATTAGACCAGTGGAAATCTGTGCTTTGGTCTGAGTCCAAATTTGAGATCTTTGGTTCCAACCACCGTGTCTTTGTGCGACGCAGAAAAGGTGAACGGATGGACTCTACATGCCTGGTTCCCACAGTGAAGCATGGAGGAAGAGGTGTGATGGTGTGGGGGTGCTTTGCTGGTGAAAATGTTGGGGATTTATTCAAAATTGAAGGCATACTGAGCCAGCATGGCTACCACAGCATCTTGCAGCGGCATGCTATTCCATCCGTTTGCGTTTAGTTGACCCCAAAACACACCTTCAGGCTGTGTAAGGGCTATTTGACCATGAAGGAGAGTGATGGGGTGCTGCGCCAGATGACCTGGCCTCCACAGTCACCGGACCTGAACCCAATCGAGATGGTTTGGGGTGAGCTGGACCGCAGATTGAAGGCAAAAGGGCCAATAAGTGCTAAGCATCTCTGGGAACGCCTTCAAGACTGTTGGAAGACCATTTCAGGTGACTACCTCTTGAAGCTCATCAAGAGAATGCCAAGAGTGTGCAAAGCAGTAATCAAAGCAAAGGTGGCTACTTTGAAGAACCTAGAATATGACATATTTTCAGTTGTTTCACACTTTTTTTGTTATGTATATAATTCCACCTGTGCGCACCGAGCCCCAACAGGCGCAAGCCAGCACCACCTCATCGGACACGAGGTTGGTGCGGAAGTCGCCTGTTTGGGCTTACTTCACCCTGGCAACAGATGATGTTACAGTTGGCATTTGTAACCTTTGCCATGCCCGGGTGAGGCGAGGGAGGTGGGTTGCTCAGCTGGGTACCACAGCCTTCACCCAGCACATCCGACTGAACCACTGGCGGGAGTGGGAACAGATAAAGGGTGGTCGCAGCAGCTCCACCAGCAGTGTGTAGGGGACAGCAGCTCCTGCCACTGTACAGCAGCCACCCCAACCACTTCCAACAATTGATTCCCACTCCTCCGCTCCCTCTAGTAGAGATACTGGTACCAGCAACCATACCTCTGCCACCAGTTCACCCTCCTCTATCTCCTCCGCCGTTCGGCGCCATCCCTCTGTTGCAGACGCTTTTGAACGCACCGCGCCCTACGCCCACAGGGACCGACACCTGCGTTCACTCAATAGGCTCCTTGCAAGGGTTATTGCCCAACAACTGCTGCCTTACAATCTGGTGGACATCAATCCATTTAGGCAGATGTTGGAGCAGGCCCAACCCAGATGGCATGTCCCCAGCCGCCGTTACTTTGCCAGGACAGGCGTCCCTGCCCTACACCAGCACCTTGTGCAGAATGTATCCCTGTTGCTGGATCATGCTGTCAGTGACAGGGTGCATCTCACAATGGATGCTTCGACCAGCAGACATGGGCAGGGATGATACATTAGTTTCACTGCCCATTACGAGGCGTCGGGGAAGGATCGGTGGCATCTGAGTTTGTGGTGCCGCCCCGGGGTGTCCAGGGGAGAAATGCTGTTCTACCGCAAGCCACTGTCTCCACAGCTGCTGAGTCCCCAAGCAAGCATCCACATTGCTCCGCAAGTGTGGGGCATGTCCATTGCAAGGCTGTGCTCCAGCTTGTGAGCTAAAGGGACCGGAGACACACTGGACCTGATATTCTGGCCGCACTACAGGATCAGGTCCAGACGTAGCTGACACCCAAAAGGCTCCAGGCAGGTATGGTTGTCTGTGACAATAGTAGGAACCTACTCGCTGCACTAAATGCTTGCGGTCTCACACACATGCTCTGCATGGCACATGTCCTCAACCTTGTGGTACAGAAGTTCCTCCGCACATACCCAAGGTTGAGTGACATTGTGCAAAGGGTACGCAAAATTGACAGCCACGTCCGATGCTCCCTAACCGCCGCCACGTCCCTGTCCAAACTGCAGCAGGACAACAGCCTGCCCCCCCACAGGCTGATTGTGGACAGTGTGACGTGGTGGAACTCCACCCTCCACATGTTGGAGAGGTTGTGGGAGCAGAGACGGGCAGTGAGGGGGTACCTGTTGGACCTAGGCACTCCAGGGCCATCACACCCACTCCCCTACATCACTAATGCAGAGTGGGGGCAGATACAGCAGGTCTGCCACGTGTTGGTCTGCCATTCGAGCAGGCGACAAAGATGGTCAGTGGGGAGCATGTCGGCCTCAATTACGTGCTCCCCCTAGTGTTCCTGCTGGACAGGACACTAGATCGCCTGCTCGAAGCTGGGGAGAGTGCCTTGGTGGAGCATGAACAGTCAACCATGCTCCACCAGGACCAGGTCCAGGATGAGGAGGATGAGGATGATTAATTAGTGGACGTCCAGAAGTCTGCGCCTGGTCAGGAGGGAGAGCCGGTGCTGGGGGAACTGTTAGTCCGGGGGTGGGGCATCTCCGACTGGGAGCAGCAGGAGGACCAAGAAGTCATGGTCCCGGGCAGTCATGAAAGGTTACAGCAGGTTGTGCTCTTCCCCATGGCTGCCTATATGCTGTGATGCCTCAGGAGGGACTCCCGGATCAAGAAATTTAAGGAGAGGGATGACTTTTGGTTGGCCACCCTTTTAGACCCTCGTTGCAAGGGGAAACTTGAGCAGTTCATCCCAGCCAGCCGGAGGAAGTCCCATATTGAAAAATTGCGGGCCTGTCTGATCCACCGGCTGGAGGAGGCAAACCCTCGGCCTCAAGCTCCATTTCTTCCCGCCCATCTCTCCCAGCAGGTGGCTGGCACTGGTGACCTTCTGGGTGAGATGAGGTTCTTCTACCAGTCTGAGCGACACAGTAACAGCACCAGCATCAGTCACCACCAGCGGCTGGCCCGCATGGTGGCAGACTACATGGGGTCGGTAGGTGCTCCTGACACCATGAGCACCAACGAACCCATGGAGTACTGGGTTGCCAGGCTGGACACCTGCCGTGAGCTCGCTCAGTATGCGCTGGAGTTACTATCTTGCCCCCCTCCAGCGTACTGTCTGAGCGGGCATTCAGCGTGGCAGGTGGGGTGGTCACGGACAAGGCAGACCCGTCTGTCCACAGACTCCTTGGACAGACTCACATTTATTAAAATTAATGAGTCCTGGATCGGCAGTGACTTCTTGGCCCCTGCTGTCGGTTCAGGGCGCTGAATGGTCCTTTGTCCATCCCTCTCCTTTGCTCTTCCTCCCAAACTACGTTGTTTTTTTAATTGTTCAGTGCCAATTCCTCATGTTTTTAATTATTTATTTATTTATAGGTATTAATTGTAAATTTTTTATTAATGTATATTTTAATAATTTTTTTAATCCATTATGCTGTTTTTAAAGTTTTAATCATGTACTGTCAAATTATCTGTTTATATTTATTAATCATTTTAAAATCATGTTTTTATTGAATCATTTATTTATTTTATGAAATCTATATGAATGAAATTCTTCACAATTGTGTATAATTTGATCAGTTTCAGTGTGTTCTTTAGCTTGATTACTTTTTGTATTTATTTATTGAGTACTGGTTTTAAAATATTAGTTTTAATACATCATGTGTATTTATTTGTTAAGTTATTAGTATATATTTGATCCATTTATTGTACTGTACATTTTTTTTTTTTTATTAATTATGAATTGTGAAATGTTTTGATCATGTGATGTCAAACTTTCTGGTTCTATTTTTTAACAGTTTCAAATCATGTTTTTCTTGATTCCTTGATTTATTATTTTTTCAATCGTTATTTATTATTACATTTAAATGTTTAAAATCTTATTGTATTAGATTTATTTCAGTTTGTTAATCATGTTGTGTAATTACTGTATATATTTATTGAGTACTGTCTTAAAAATATTATTCTAATTATATCAACTATTTTTAATTAACTGTAAGAAGTTTGTTTATTTGGTTTTTCCCCAAAAAAAAATCACAGATAAGGCACAACTCAGTAGCAGACCACTGCGTTAACGCAGCTTGTCTCACTGTGTGCCGATTCCTCCTAGCCAGAGGGCGGTAGGACTGGCAGGGTTGTGCAGCGGCTCTTTTGTCCTGTTTGTCTGTGAGGAGGCATGTGTACCTTCGCTCGTACCACCCATACACGATCGGCACTGTCACACTCGGTCATGGCTCGACCATGTCCTCCTCGGATAGTCTGAGCACAAAAGGCAGTAGAGAAGTTGGTTGCCATGTGCTGGATGTGTTAGTGTCCCCTGCTCTGCTGCTGGGGTCAGTTCCTCTCCCCCTGGGTCATAACTGTCATGGTCCCCGTCTACTGTTGGGGTCCTCGGCGGCTGCCTCAAGTGCACAGCCTGGTTCAGCTATTGATGTTCATGCAGCAGAATAAACATTCAGCTGTGAGGCTTGACTACACACAGGGAGTAGTGTCACACAGCCCAGATCAGACTTCACCACGGAGGGGCTGACAGTCACAGGGAAGCACCTCAACTGTCATCCAGCAGAGTAGTGGTTGTAGGCTTTTTGGAAGGCACCATGCGTGCTGAAGTGAGATTGAACAGCCGTTACAATTAACTCACCTAACTTATCAGTGCTTCTTGTATGCAGACTTGACATCTACAATCATATCCTGTTTGCTCATTAAAAACATACAGTAATCCAGTCCTCTACAATGATGACATCTTGATCTATATATAATGTAATCGGTAACTTTATAGAGATAGGGTACCTAGATATTTTATTACAGGATCTACTACTTGTAAATATCTACCTACCCCATCTCTATAGGGAAGGCCTGCATTATTCTTCCTCCTAAAGATATCTGCATTATAGAGGCCTGGATTATTGTATTTTTTTTTTTTTAGATTTTAAACTCGAACAAAAATAAGCACTGTTGCATTAGTTATGTGGGTTCTTTTTAACAGCACTTCTTTGTAACTACAACACACATGGTGGCTTACAGAGATTTGCTCTGCTTGATGACAGTTGAGGTGCTCCCCTGTGCCTGTCAGCCCCTCCATGGTGAAGTCTGCCCCGGGCTGTGTAACACTACTCCTCGTGTGTAGTCAAGCCTCGCAGCTAAATGCTTATTCGGCTGCATGACCGGCGATAGCTGAACCAGGTTGCGCACTTGAGGCAGCCGCTGAGGACCCCAACAGTAGACGGGGACCATGACAGAGTCATGACCCAGGGGGAGGGCTAATGACCCCAGCAGCAGAGCCGGGGACGCTAACACACCCGGCACATGGCAACCAACTTCTCTACTGCCTTCTGGGCTCAGATGATCAAAAGGAGGACGTGGTTGCGCCCATGTCCTTAGCCCTAAGAGTGCACAGCACCGATTGTGTATGGGTGGGGCGACTGGCAGTACACATGCCTCCTCACAGACAAATGGAGGACAACAGAGCCTCTGCTCAACCTTGCCAGTCCTACTGCCCTCTGGCTAGGAGGAATCAGCACACGGTGAGGCAGGCTGCGTTAATGCAGTGATCTGCTACAGAGTTGATATGACTTATATGGACAATTATAGAAGAATGGTGTTGGAGTAGTCAATAGCTTCTCGGTTACTCATAGATAGAGTGTGTTCAAAAGTTAAAATAGCTTTCAAGAAAACAATTAAAACTTTAAATATTACCACAAATATAAATGTTAACCCATTACTGTTCTACACTATTAAACCTTAACTGTAAACTGTCTTTTATAATTTTTATTTTTGGGGGCATGGTCTGGTGGGGGTCCATTCATGATGAATTCAAATTCCTGCTGCAAAGATATCTCCTGCTGCGGTCTGAGGTGTATTCTTTTAATTTTGGCGTTGCCCCGGTTTGGTGGTGTGGACATTCCAGGGAACATATTTCTGCTGCACATTTTGCTGCTGCTGCCTGTTATGATCAAGGTGATTTTCCTATGGCATACTCCTCCCCGACAAGAGTCCCCTTCACCATGAGAATGCCTGGGGGTTCGAATATACCATCGGATCTGAGTTTTCACGATCTCATTGATGCTAATTACGAAAATTCGCATTACGAAAATTTGCAATCATCACTACTCCTAAAGTCAAAGATATTGCAGCCTTCTCATTGGCCCACAAGCTAGAAGCAAGGAGGGATCATGTGTACTGATTAAAAAAAAATATTGAATATTAAAAATTACAAATACATAATTCAAGAAAACGGGGGCATATCAAGATTAAAGTAAGAGTGCCGGCACACGTATAAAACGCACTGTATGAATTCAAGAGAAAAAGAATACCGAGATGAAAGCCGCACATCTATAAAAGTATCAAATTTATTGAGGACAACAGACACAACAAAGATTGAATTAAAAACATTGTATACAATGAATCTGGGCCATGTAAATGAATCATGTAACATGCCCTAGCTGACTCACCACAAATCCATAAGCAAACCCCCACACATACAAATGAACAGAAAAATGTAATGCATGTAATCCATCAACAATGAAATTAGTGGAAAGCTAAATACTTATCATTAAAGATGACATGGTGGAGGTATGCGTGGTGGTCAGGAAACAAGCCCAAAGCGTATCGCCAGACTCTGCTGGCTTCCTCAGGGGTGCCTGTTTCTAAGTGCCACAATAAGTCCTTATATACACATATAACAATCACTAATAATGTTCAAAACATTACCTGTGCTGAGGCGGGAAAGGAGGAGGGGGAGTTGGGGGGGGAAGAGGGAGGGCGTTGTTCCAGCAGCCCTCCATACATGTGGCCAGAAAAACAGGGGGAGAGGAAAGAGGGAGGAGAGAGGAGAAATCTCTGTATGTCCCATGTGTGCTGCAAACAACGACAGCCATGATTCGCCGGCGGCATCCTGAATAGTGGCCAAGGGTGGTGCACATCCATGTGTGCCGCCGAACCAGCGCGTCCTGCGTTCCAACACCCGGAAACAGCAGGGCGCGCATGCTCACAGGCTGCGACCTGCGTGTCAAAGACCGGAAGTGCTCCGGGATGAGTGGAATCGGCACCAGCGCACATAGAGGGGGGGCTCTGCGGACAAAGCGGCACAGCAGCAGGATAAAAGGAAGGAAAAAGTTTGTAGAAAACAAGGAAAAAGGAATAAAGTTATAGATCTAACCTGAATTGAATATATTAACCACCTCCCATCCGCCCATAGGATATAAACGTCCGGGAGGTGGATCTCTATTTCTGAATGGACGTTTTAAAACGTCCGTTCAGAAACTGCAGCTGCACGCTAATCGTGCAGCTGCTGATTGGGTTGCCCGCTGTCAGTGACAGCAGGACAACCCAGAGAGAAGGCAGGGACAGTGCCCAGGAGTGCCTGCCTTCTGGATCGCTGCATACACAGCGCTCACCGAGCGCTGTGTATGCAGAGCAGGAAGCGCTATGCGCTTCCTGTTCCGGCCCGGCGGTCATGTGATCGCCAGGAACGGAGAGTGCAGGAGCTGTGTGAGGTCTTTCAGAGACCTCGATCAGCCCTGCACTGAGGCTGTACATCGCTGTATTGCGCTGTACAGCCTCTCTGGGGGGGTGCATTTCTCCTGTAACTGGGGCTACTATGTCAGCCCCAGTTACAGGAGAAATCAACAGTGAAATAAAAAAGAAAAAATTAAGTTAATGTCCCCCAGAGGTCTTGTATGATCTTATGAGCGACGAAAAGTGTAAAAAAATAAAATAAAAAATAAAGTGTGGAAAAAATAAAATAAAATAGACATATTTGGTATTGCCGAGTCCGTAAAAACCAGCTCTATAAAAATATAACATGACCTAACCCCTCGGGTGAACAACGTAAAAAAAAAAAAAAAAACTGTGCCAAAACTAGCAATTTTTGTCACCTTACATCACAAAAAGTGCAACACCAAGTGATCAAAAATGAGTATGTCCCACTAAATGGTACCAATAAAACCGTCACCTCATCCAGCAAAAAACTGAGCCCCTACATAAGAAAATCTCTCAAAAAAAAAAAAAAACTATAGCTCTTAGAACATGGAGAAACTAAAATATCATTTTTATGGTTTCAAAAATGCTATTATTGTGTTAAAGTGAAACAAATAAAAAAAGTATACATATTAGGTATTGCGACATCCGCAAAAACCAGCTCTATAAAAATATCACATGACCTAACCCCTCGGGTGAACACCGTAAAAAAAAAAAAACGGTGTCAAAACAAGCAATTTTTGTCACCTTACATCACAAAAAGTGCAACACCAAGTGATCAAAAATGCGTATGTCTTACTAAATGGTACCAATAAAACCGTCACCTCATCCCGCAAAAAATGAGCCCCAAACATAATTTCTTTGTTTAAAAAATGCTATTATTGTGTAAAACTTTAATAAATAAGAAAAAGTATACATATTAGGTATCACCACGTCCGTAACAATCTGCTCTAGAAAAATGTCACTTGACTGAACCCCTCAGGTGAACGCTGTAAAAAAAAAATAGAAACTGTGCTAAAACAACCAATTTTTTTGGTCACCTTGCCCTGTGTTATAATGAATGATCAAAAAATCATAGGTACCCAAAAATAGTAGCAATTAAACTGGCACCTTATACCCTAGTTTCCAAATTTTTGGAAGGTATCACTTTCTGTTTTAAAAGCAGAGAAATTGAAATTTAGAAAATTGCGAGTTTTTCAAAATTTTGGGTAAATTTGGGATTTTTCATAAATAAAGGTGAAATATATTGACTCAAATTTGACTCAAAAAGTACAATGTGTCACGAGAAAACAATCTATAAATGACTTGGATAAGTAGAGGCGTTCCAAAGTTATTACCACATAAAGTGAGATATGTCAGTTTTGCAAAATTAGGCCTGGTCAGGAAGGGGGCAAATGGCCCAGATGGCAAGTGGTTAATGCATAAATGTGCAGTAGTGGGCCGTAACATCATTAATACCCCTAATTATTGAATGCAGCAACATACCATCTACCCACATGCTCGGTCCAATGCTGCATATAAAGCAAAAAAATAATAATTATATATATATATATATATATATATATATATATACATGCAGTCAAAAGTTGAAAACCTATCCCTTCACTATCCAATAAATATATAATCATAAACCCGATTAAGTGAGTTCTACTTTGTGTTATTTTATGCTTTTAAATTCAATATAATTTCAATCTTCTACTTTACTTGTTTTTATTATTATTTTGCTTTAGTTAAACACTATTTTAATATTATTATTTATTTTTATATTATTGCTTATATTTTATAAATTATTTTATATTTTTTATTATTTATTTTTGTTTGTTAAATATTTTTATATATTTTTTTATTTTATTTTTATTTTTTTATACGCTTTATTATTATTATTAATATTATTTATTGTTTTTTTTATATATATATTATTATTTATACCATATTGGCACTATACTATATTCAATTCAAAATTTTGAGCAGGATTCTAGTTCATTTTGTATTAATTTTTACCCAAAGATTTTTATTATTATTCCCTATAAAAAAAAAGGGGGAAGAAGGAGGGAAGAGAAGGGAAAGCATGCCGCATTGTCCACAGAGCCCTAGCTCACAACCCACAAATAAAAGGGGGAAAGGAAGGAGGGAGATGAAGACCAGGGAGAAGGGGAACAGATGAGGGGAACCCTCTATGACCAAAGGCTGTCCTGAAGTCAGTCAAATGCGTACAGTTTAGAGTTGAGCGAACACCTGGATGTTCGGGTTCGAGAAGTTCGGCCGAACTTCCCGGAAATGTTCGGGTTCGGGATCCGAACCCGACCCGAACTTCGTCCCGAACCCGAACCCCATTGAAGTCAAGGGGACCCAAACTTTTCGGCGCTAAAAAAGCTGTAAAACAGCCCAGGAAAGGGCTAGAGGGCTGCAAAAGGCAGCAAAACGTAGTTAAATCCCCTGCAAACAAATGTGAATAGGGAAATGAATAAAAATAAAAATAAAATGAATAAAAATTGACCAATATCAATTGGAGAGAGGTCCCATAGCAGAGAATCTGGCTTCATGTCAGCAGAGAATCAGTCTTCATGTAATAGCAGAGAATCATGCTTCGCAACACCCACCACTGTAACAGTCCATTGTCAGATATTTAGGCCCTGGCACCCAGGCAGAGGAGAGAGGTCCCATAACAGAGATTCAGGCTTCATGTCAGCAGAGAATCAGTCTTCATGTCATAGCAGAGAATTATGCTTCATGTCACCCACCACTGTAACAGTCCATTGTCAGATATTTAGGCCCCGGCACCCAGGCAGAGGAGAGAGGTCCCGTAACAGAGATTCAGGCTTCATGTCAGCAGAGAATCAGTCTTCATGTCATAGCAGAGAATCATGCTTCACGTTACCCACCACTGTAACAGTCCATTGTCAGATATTTAGGCCCTGGCACCCAGGCAGAGGAGAGAGGTCCCATGACAGAGAATCTGGCTTCATGTCAGCAGAGAATCAGTCTTCATTTCATAGCAGAGAATCAGGCTTCACGTCACCCAACACTGTAACAGTCCATTGTCAGATATTTAGGCCCTGGCACCCAGGCAGAGGAGAGAGGTCCCATAACAGAGATTCAGGCTTCAAGTCAGCAGAGAATCAGTCTTCATGTCATAGCAGAGAATCATGCTTCACGTCACCCACCACTGTAACAGTCCATTGTCAGATATTTAGGCCCTGGCACCCAAGCAGAGGAGAGAGGTCCCATAACAGAGAATCTGGCTTCATGTCAGCAGAGAATCAGTCTTCATGTCATAGCAGAGAATCATGCTTCGCGTCACTCACCACTGTAACAGTCCATTGTCAGATATTTAGGCCCTAGCACCCAGGCAGAGGAGAGAGGTCCCATAACAGAGATTCAGGCTTCATGTCAGCAGAGAATCAGTCTTTATGTCATAGCAGAGAATCATGGATCACGTCACCCACCACTGTAACAGTCCATTGTCAGATATTTAGGCCCAGGCACCCAGGCAGAGGAGAGAGGTCCCATAACAGAGACTCAGGCTTCATGTCAGCAGAGAATCAGTCTTCATGTCATAGCAGAGAATCATGCTTCATGTCACCCACCACTGTAACAGTCCATTGTCAGATATTTAGGCCCAGGCACCCAGGCAGAGGAGAGAGGTCCCATAACAGAGATTCAGGCTTCATGTCAGCAGAGAATCAGTCTTCATGTCATAGCAGAGAATCATGCTTCATGTCACCCACCACTGTAACAGTCCATTGTCAGATATTTAGGCCCAGGCACCCAGGCAGAGGAGAGAGGTCCCATAACAGAGATTCAGGCTTCATGTCAGCAAAGAATCAGTCTTCATGTCATAGCAGAGAATCAGGCTTCACGTCACCCACCACTGGAACAGTCCATTGTCAGGTATTTAGGCCCCGGCACCCAGGCAGAGGAGAGAGGTCCTGAAAGAATGTTATCCGTCTCTCTATGCACCGTGATTCCTTTCTGTGTCCCCGAAGACAGACGTCTGGAGAACGTGTCAATGACAGATGCAGAATTATGTCAGAAACAGTTCTATTTATTGTTGTCGTACAGGGCCTTATATACTTTCAAACATACATACAAGAATAGCTTGAGTTCTTATTACAATAATAGCAGTACCTTATAGAGAAAGAAAGGCATCTCTCATTATAATAAATGCTGACGAGAAACTTCCCTTATAAAGACAGAAGGTAATTGTATACATAGTCACCCTTCAATATGATGTCACCCAACCTCTTGTCCTTCATACAGATCACACAGCTAATTCTGTTTAACCCTTCAATCCCCTCTTTAGTCATAAATATGACTTATCTTTTCTCTCTCATAGAGAGGTAAGTAGCATATGCTTGACCAGGGTCTGTGGGTTTTGGACACATTGCACAAAACATCTGTATGAGGGAAGGGATACATTGGATGCAACAACATATAACAATCAAGGAAGCAATAATAATACTGATCAATAATGTTCTAAACCAGCTCAAATCCAGCAGCCAGCTCAATAACCAGTCCCACCAAGAGGATGACTCAACATCTTTCCTGATATTATTAGCAATTTCATGTAACCCTTGAATATGGGACTGGATTGATCTGGAATGATCAGATAAATTAAAACAACACATTCCTTTAAAATCTTGACATCCTATATTATGCTTCAGTAACAGATAATCTACAGCAAATCTAGTTTCTAGCACTGCTCCTCTTATACCTTGTATATCTAAAAGCATGTCTGATAAGGCGATAGAGGTATGATTCAGGGATTTTGCTAAGTCACATGCAATAGAATTTATAGTACGAGTATTATATATAGCCAGTCCAGGCACCCCTAGTATAGAGGCACCCAAACTTATATATTCTGTATGGCTTAGAAGGGGTAGAGTCACAGTCTTCTGATAAAGTCTTGGTAACCGATCTGTAAGCTCTCCTGATAGGGGGTTGACTGGGAAAAGCCAAAGTCAGCCTGGAGAACGCACAGGGACCTCCAATAACATTAGCAGGAATGTAATTGTAGGTGCTGTTACCATAAGACAAAACCATCTGTTAGGGAGCATGATATTATAGATAAAACTAGGAGTCACGATGGTCTTATTACAACTCATGGAATTATCCAGGGAGCTAGCAAGTCTACTATTCTTTTTACAGGTGTCATCAATATAATCATATACACTATTCCTAGGTAATTCACTTTTTATGTCTCTATTATCACAATATAAAGTTATATCCTGGGAAAGTAAAACAAGTTTCTGCTGCAGTCACCGTTAATAGTATTTATTCTAATATTATCCCTGCTATTTCCTATTTTCTGACATTCCCCACAGAAGTCATACAAGGGAATAAAGGATTGTGTATTGTTCGCCTTCGACCAGACTTCAAGGAGGGAGTCATCGGGTGTAGGCACAGCAATAACACATGTTTGTATAAGATCCCGTGGGCTCTGTAAGTCTTTAAGGCACAATGAACTAACATTTAGGGCATTTGCCATCCTGACTATACTATTCTGTTCAGAATAAAAGGGGACGGGAGCAAAGGGATCTTGCTCCTGAGCTCTTTTATATACTGACCGATTATTTGGTGCACCGCAGAAGAAACTCATCTCCTCTGGGTGATAAATACATATAGTAATAAGCCAGACTAATAATTATCAGCAGACAAACAAATCTCCTAGAATATTATCTCCCAGAATATTGTGGGGTCTTTATCTTCAGCCTGTGGCAAGGCACTTTTCAGGGAAGCTTCTTCTGAGCTCCCCTCTTTGTTCAGGGATTTCACACCTGCTTCACCCTCTTTATCTTTGTCCGTCACCGGAGAAGAAACCTCAGGAACCCTTTTCACTCTGCTAGCGTGAATCCAGATTGGAGCCTCTTCTGTGAGAATCGCTGTTCTGGTGACTGCTACCACTCAGGTGGGTGGTCCAAACAGGAACTCAGTCTGTTTTCGTCCTTTTGCCAGGCGCTGGACTATCACCACATCTCCTGGTTGGAAAGGATGCGTAGGTTCCTGTGGAGAGAAAGGAGAGGCACGAGCAATATCTTGTTCAATTTGATCTAAAGTGTCTACAAGTTTCCTTACATATTCTGCCTGTACTACTTCTAGATCCCTTTTTTCTATCACAGGGGCCTTTGACCCCAAGGGGTGGGGAAGGGTCTTCCCATTAGGACCCCAAATGGTGAGTACCCAGTATCCTTGTTAGGCTGCATCCTAATCTCTGAGACATATAATACTCCGGTAAACATAAGATTGTACCTTTGATCTAAGACCTGGTATAAAAAAATCTCTCTGGATGAGGTCAGTGGTTGCCTGTGCTCCCCTATGGCCAAGACCATGATACTGTTCAATTAGAATCGGGGCGCTTGCAACTGGGATACATGGATTCCCCTCTTTGCAGAGAAGACCCGTATTAGGGTCTTGTACTGCACCAACCGACTGTCATGCCAGTTTGTCGCTACTGATAGCCAAATCCTGGAGGCTGAGCAATAGATTGTCAGTAAGGGTAATGTCTGGAACAAGTGAAGGCATTCGAACTGTCGCTGCCGTCCTAATATCAGCCTCCTTTGCTGCCTGATCAGCTAGGGCATTCCCTTTAGCTATGTGTGTTTGTAGTCCAATATGTGCCTTACAATGGACAATAGCCACTTTGCTAGGTAATTGGATGGCGGCCAGGAGATCATGGACCAGGGTGGAATGTGAGATTTGTTTCCCATCTGCAGCTATGAAACCTCTCCTCTGCCAGATGACCCCATGATCATAGACAACCCCAAAGGCATACTTGGAATCAGCGTATACAGCCACATCGTTCCCCTCAAAGAGATAACAAGCTCTAGTGAGGGCAATCAGTGCAGCAGCCTGGGCCGACTGAAAAGGTATAGGATTTGATTCCAGTATAACATCAGGGAGCTGAACCACAGCGTATCCGGCATGATAAGTGTTGTCATTAGGGCGGGAACAGGATCCATCCACAAATACATCAGGAGCCCCTTCAATGGGTGTGGACTGTAAGTCAGGCCTAGGTGAGGTATGTTCATGTATGAGTTCAGTACATGCATGGGGAGGAGGCAAATCATCCTGCTCTCCCTTGTAGCCAAGCAGGGCATTCAGGATAGCCATTGGACCGAACGTGGGTGCTGAGTACTTGATATGAAGTTGAGGATTAGATAGCAACAAAACTGCATATCCACTCAGTCTTTGTGCTGACATATGTTGCGTATGTATGTTCCTCAACAGGGCTTGAACATTGTGTGAGGTATGTAGAGCAGTGGGATGACCCAGGGTGATAGGCGTGACCATCTTAGCGACCATAGCACAGACTGCCAAACTCCTGAGACACGCAGGCATGCCCTGAACCTGTACGGGAACCACTTTTGAGAAAAAAAAAGCAGCAGGGTGGAATTTACCTCCATGATCCTGCGTCAGGACTCCTGCCATGGTTTTACAATTGTCCCTGGCAAATAAGTGAAACATCACGCCATAGTCGGGTAGGCCCAAACCAGGACTAGAAACCATTGCACATTTCAAATGACTAAAAGCTTGTAACATGTCATCAGACCATTTAATGAAGTCAGGCATCTCAGTATTAGTGGCTTGTCTCAGAATATTATTAGGAACAATCAGCAATCCATTGGCGGCAGTAACCAATCATGCCAAGAAAGGTCAACATGTCTTTCTTGGTTTGTGGGCGGGGCAGACCCAGGATGGCGGTAATTCTGGCATGGCTGATTCTCCTTACACCTTTACTGAGAACAAAGTCCAAATACTCAACTCTTTCCATACACCATTGTAATGTGTCACATAACCACAGTAGTAAACTAACACAGTCTGCCTGGCAGGCCTCCCGAGTAGAACTACATATGAGGAGATCGTCCACATAGTGTAGAAGGACAGAACCATGAGGGGCAGTCCAAGGGCGCAGTGTAATTTGGAGGACAATGGAGTAGACTACTGGAGAGTCCACATAACCCTGAGGCATTCTACACCAAGTATACTGGCGAAATCTAAACGTGAAAGCAAAAAGTGGCCGTGTCTCCTTGTCAACTGGGACAGAAAAAAATGCATTCATCAAATCAATAACAGAGAAAACCTCTGCCTGGGCAGGAATAGCTGATAGCAGAGATGGTACGTCAGGAACCACAGGGGCTATAGGTATAATAACAACCTTATTAATATCAACTACTTCAATAGGTTCCTTTAACAAGATGACCCCTACAGTCATAAAAGTGAACTGTTCCTCAAGGTCACTGTCCTCATCATGAGGAGGTATATGTTCAGGTTTGGGAAAACATTTTTTTGTGATCTAAGGCGCATGGGAGAAATGACATCTCTAGTGTTAGAAATGTGTGAATTGCATTCTACATGTTCTCGTATTTCCAGGACAACAACTGGTCTATCCCAAACTGTCAGAAACTGCATTTTTAGCTCAGGAGCCCTCCCCCCTCCCTTCACTGCTGTCACCCGAAGCCTTGTGTATGTAATGGACATGAGGAGAAGGGGGGCAGGGAGCTGCGGGCAGCGTCTGAACTATCTCCCAACAGATGCTTTGAAGAAGAAGTGTGTACTGTAAAAGGATTCTAGAGTGTCAGCTCTTCTCCTCCTATCTTCTTCCCTTTTGAGCCAATTTAATAATGTCTGGGCCTCAAAGTACTTTTAAATCTAAGTCACCTGTTAGAAGGGACGGATATATCTGTGGGATATTTCCTAAATTGGGAGGAAGGGCTTCCAGAGTGAACTCCTTGTCAATTCTTTATCTAACTCATGTTTATTTATATACATCCCTCCTGGTTCCCTGCCTACTGCTTGTGAACCTTTATTTGGTCTATCATACCATTATGGTGCTTAAGTAAGGCAATTTTCCCTACTGAACTTCATACACTGCAGGTCCCACTGGAGGTCTGGACCATAATATGGGTAAGCTTCAGTGTCATCCAAACATAATCCTGATCACCATATCCATATGGAAGACTTCATTAGCCTCTTCCTGAGGGAACAAATTTATACTACACATTCACTCTGTCCATACTGCCAGAGTATCAACCCAGGGAGCAACGAAACAACAATAATCAGTCCCACAGACCCGGGCTACATAATCCCTACAAGTGTCACCTACATTCGGAGGGGGTGGAGAGACCTTTCCTTGCTTTGCACCCATGTCATATAACTGAATTGAGATGGAGGCAGAGCAAAATTGACCCCAGGACTGTCCGTACAGAATCTATGCACAACATCCTTCACAATTATCAGGTAGTATAATCCCTTAAAATAGTTACTTGCGTTCACCAGTTGCTGGGTTAAAAGGTCATCCAGGACACACACAATAAAGTTAGTACAGTGGTCACAGTTTCAATTGCTGCTTACCGTCAGCATAAAAAACTACTTAATGCTTTATAACATCATAACATAACAGAAAGCAT